>NC_143394.1:40562978-40716276 GCF_980474605.1 Leiobunum rupestre
ATTGTGCCAACCCTGACTGATTGATGTTTATAGTTATCGCGCAATCAATGGATAGTTCAATACAGTGCTCCCTAGTGTCCAAATATGGCAAAAGCTAAATATACTACTAAGAAAGAGATAATATACTACTCAATTCTGTTGCGAGTCCAAGAGAGGTTAAGAAGAGTACCCCAGAAGTTTGAACATTAGTCACGTGAACATTTTAGACTTACCTTTCTGTTTGTACTTCGGAGTCCAATATTTAACCACTTCAAGACGACGCCATATTTCTGTCGAGCTTACGTGACACGTCGTAATATATTTTTTGAGTTTAAATAAAAATACTGATAATTATTGATAATTATAATTTTTAAATAAAATACTGATAATTATAATTTTTAAATAAAAATACTGATAATTATAATTTTTAAATAAAATACTGATAGTTATAATTTTTAAATAAAATACTGATAGTTATAATTTTTAAATAAAAATACTGATAATTATAATTTTTAAATAAAAATACTGATAATTATAATTTTTAAATAAAAATACTGATAATTATAATTTTTAAATAAAAATACTGATAATTATAATTTTTAAATAAAAATACTGATAATTATAATTTTTAAATAAAAATACTGATAATTATAATTATTAATCGGAAAAATAAAAAATTGAAACATAAATTACTTTTTAGGGGATTTTAATGACGTCTAATATCAGTAAACATATTACAAAACATGAATAGTGTTACATTGTTAATCAGTTTAAACTAGTCTAGAGTTTTAGTTTTAGTTTTAGATGCGAAAAAATGAATACGGATACTAAAAAACTTGTTTCGTTTGTGAACGTCAGAAAGATAATATTTGTTTACAAACTTCTCATATTTTACAGATTTTTCAGCCAAGCTCGTGAGGAAAAAACACTATGTTAGTTTATTGAAATATCAGCAGATTTCTTCGAAATTTAAAATCTAGAATTTGTTCTCATTATTTTGAAATTATACGTTACACCAGCATAAGACTATCAAGGCCCCCTAAGTTTGAATTGGGCATAAGGGCCCCTGTATTCTGCACCAGACCGACGTGGGAGAAATCAAAATTAGGATCTACGCTACCTGGCGAAGAAAAAGAGCAAATTCGGGGGATTTTTGCATAAATTTCAGTTTTTCAGCACCAGTTGGATTCTTGTAACCAGTTTGGCCAGTCATAAGCCTAACGTGATAATCCCATTCATTTCAAACTTAGGGGGCCTTGATAGTCTTATGGTCACACCCAATGTCTATAATAATATCCCATAAGTGTGTCCGTTAACCGAAATAGTTACTGATTTGTGAAGTGACCTAGACCCAAAACGATCAGCGCATTTAGTGATAATATACGCAAATTGAAAATAAATGATAACGCGTCGGTCCTACGCCTCGGCGCAACTACCTCCTGCACGCGCTCACACGAGGCCTAATCACACGAACCCAAACATTGTTGGTGAACACTGATGGCAACTACGATCAACAAACACAAGGAGAACGCAGCAACGAAGGGTTGTGTACGAATTTCATTGGACGAGCGTCACGAGCCTTTACGCCGAACGTTTTACGGGCGGGGGGAAGACAATTTCCGAGTTTTCCCCTTCCGACGCCAGCAGGCGTTAAAGCGTCTAACCAATGAAAAATGTACGCAAGAAAATCCACGACTTTTAACGGGTTGCGTTCTCCTTGTGTGGGGTGTTGTGTTTGTTGCTCCTAGATGGCAAGCAGTTTTGCTTTGTGCGAATGCAGAAAAACTTTACAAGACGTGTTGGCCAAGCAAATGCGTTGGTTTGGCAAAGCTTTACAGACTTATCTCCCAATATTTAAACCCAACGCATTTTGCGAGCTCTAGTAGAAATCTGTGTTCATCAACAAAATTGGGCTAAAATATTGAACACGCGAAACGTATTTATAAACTTATGGTCACACGGAATAACCTTTGTCAATCGTGAAGTACAAATGTGGAATATTTTCTTCACTTACTCTGGTTTTAAACGCGGCCTCCACTTTCAAGCACTGATATTATTTTTTCCTTGTAAGGCAAACACGACATCGTAATTGTTCCCCGTTGTTAGCTGTCACGTAATATCTTTAATTAGTATTATTACCAATCGTTACTACCGCTGCGGATCCAATAGCCGACAAGGAAAAAATCAACTAGGAAAATCAGTTTCCTTCATTTTGAGGCCCCCCGGACTCCGCTACTCAAAAGCGATTTGTACGTATATCAGAACAAGAATGAATAACTATGTTCATTGGTTCCCTTAAAAACGAAACGCTATGTAAAATATATTAACGCAAAAAAAATTGACGGGAAAGATTTTACTTGTGGATGGATTTTTCAAAAGTTATTGATTGGTTCAGGAAAACCTGAGACATTTCTAGATTTCCTTTCTAACTTCTGGGTCGCCAAGTTTTGAGGGGAAATGTTACAAAGTGTGTATTTATGCAACTAGGCCCCGCCGCGCGTCCCACACTTGTTTTGCGGTGTATTTTTAAGTTATTCAGAACGCATTCGTTTTGAAGCAAAAGTCGAACGACCAGGAATAAATATAAGACAACCCTAGCCTTATAGAAGTACATTTTCAAAGAATTTCAAAGAAAATACCGACTTTAACGCCCAAAAATAAAACGTTTAAATTGGCGATCTTTCGCGAAAGACAAATATTTATTTTCAAGTTATTTAGAAATTAGGTAACCCTCGGTTTAAAGATAAAGTCGAGCTTTATATTTTCATGAATGTATTTCCGCTCACTGGTTTCAGTTGAGTTCAAATCTTAGTGAAAATTTAAACGCTTTCAAAATTTAATCTAATTCTTACTTCATATAAGTAAAATTTATTGTCATATAAGTAAAATTTATTGTCATGTAAGTAAAATATATTGTCATATAAGTAAAATTTATTGTCATGTAAGTAAAATTTATTGTCATGTAAGTAAAATTTATTGTCATGTAAGTAAAATATATTGTCATGTAAGTAAAATATATTGTCATGTAAGTAAAATATATTGTCATATAAGTAAAATATATTGTCATATAAGTAAAATATATTGTCATATAAGTAAAATTTAGTGTCATATAAGTAAAATTTATTGTCATATAAGTAAAATTTATTGTCATATTTAAAGTAAAATTTATTTATCGCCCATTGTTAAAATTATAATAATATGAATGGTTCATAAGATATTTATTTGAATTTAAAAATATGCAAGCGTTCGGGTTCTAGACCACTTCTCAAGCTACTGTCTTGGTTATTTACAATTTAAAAATAACTCTTACTTATTGCTACTACCTTTAGTAACAATATAAAAATAAGTATCATATTGTTTAATGTTATTTTTCTTAACGAACTTTTTTTTTCGTGACTGACACTATAACTTGGACTTGCTAACGAGCTGAGTAGTAGATTATCGTAATTGTTAGCGGTATATTACGCCTTGGGCGTATTATCCAATTTAAGATCTAAACCTGCAATTTCGTATTATCGGATTGGCTGAAATTGAATTTCGCGAACGAAAACTATGGCTACGCCACCTACGCCCCCTTTGGTTCGCCATTGAATTCTAGATAGGTAGCGGCTAAAACAGACGCAGGAATCCATACTTCCACTTGGAATGCTTATCGCGGCAGATTTTCGTCTCGATGTAGCTGACGGTTTTTTTGACGTCACTATGTTCACTTAACAAACAACTATACGTGAGAGGGGAGCGCGCGCAAAGGTAATTTTTTATCTCATAGGTGGGGCCAAAGCCGTCAGAGTGATCTTACCATAACGGCAGGATAAGCATTCCAAGTAGAGGTATGGATTCCTGACAGACGCTATTAGTTTTTCTTAAATTTGACTTTATAAATATTGATACTCGCATTTTAATATAATTTTTGCATCGTTTGCTTATATTTTGATAAGTTTAAGAAAAATGGTTCTTATGACTTTTTAATTTGTCTGTAGCAGATGGTAGATCATAGGTGATACCTCGGAGAAGCTAGCGCCGTTACGCCACCTAGACTCGTTTCGGTCGCCAACAGCCATAAAAATTTTAATTTCCGGAATATAAATTTTATAATGATTCTACTTATTTGCCTGTTATGAAAAAAGGTGGTGTTAAGGAAAAATTACAAATGTCATACTATGGTCGTTATGTGATCCTGGTCCAAAAGAAGATTCATAACCATTCCTAACTTAAAGCGCTCTCTGGCTTATTCAAACCAGTTTGCGGTTAATAGTATGTAAATTGTAGATAATAGTAAAGGTCCTTTCGAAGGTCGAGTGATATCGTGAATCCTGGGAAGCTCTACGGGAATATCGAACACTTATCCCGTCCATTAGAGACAAGATAATTGGCCGCCAGGGGTCGGTAAAACCCGACATTAAACGCTACCGAATCGAGCAGACGACGTGATACGAATAACGTTAGTGAGCTCTCGACAATGTACGACTTTCTTCGAGGCACTTTCAAAATTCTCCTCGTTTGGCGATAAGGTACTGGACCCTAATCATCAGCGAAAACTCTATTCCACCCAAATACAAAGCACGCGCGTTAAAACGTTAGATGTATTTTAAAATCGAGCGATTTTAATAATTTTTCAAAATGCCGCTACATGTTAGGGTCTAAAAAATAGATAAAGTAATTTGAATAATAAAGATAACACTTTTAAATATATTATTTGTTGTAGTATTGTAAGTCGGAAAATTTTCCGAAAACAATAAAAAAAGTTTTCATTCCATGATTAGTCTAATATATTGTTTGCAAATTTAAATAAAGCGGCATTTTCGCCTAATTTTGTCAAATATAAAAGTAAAACTAAACTTCTAGACTATAGTTTAAACTGATTAACAATGTAACACTATGTATGTTTACTGATATTAGACATTTTATATCGATAAAAAGTTAAAAACATTAAAAACCCTTAAAAAGTAATTTATGTTTCAATTTTTTATTTTTCCGATTTCCGGAAATTTTTTCTGCATTTTATTTTTCCGGTAATTTTTCCGCATTTTATTTTTCCGGAAAATTAACAACACTAATTTGTTGTAAAAAACATATAAAACTAATACGTTTTCTTCAGTTCGTTCATAAATATTATTTTTGGGTTCTGCAATTTTCTGTAAATTACATTACCATGGCACTCGTGTTTAATATTTGGGTGGAAAACCTTCCAATATCGAACACTGTGGCGCTACAAACGGCGCTGCTCTAAAAGAAGAAAGAGCAATCTAGATTCGGGTCCAGCCTTTAAACAAACCGCAATGCAAATCACCGCGTTTTATGATCCATGAACGTGGTTAAAAAACGCCACAACCAAAATATCACGAAGTCATTTCAGGCGAACCACTTTCCAGGGAATTCTTCGACGTGTTTCTGTTCCTGGCGCGATGGAGGGCATTAAGATAAAATGGCTGATATTAAAATCATATTAGGAATGTGGGAGAGTTAAGAGATAATTTAGGATGATCGGTGAAATGTGAGCCCCGCGGTGCAGATATGAGAAAGTCATTTCGGAAATACTGGTATTGTAATAATAGTATAGGGCGCTTTGTTATAATAAGTGTAATTAATCAAAATAGCGCTTTCGAAAGTTTTGGAACTTTTTCTTCGGTGCTGCTCCTAATTATATTACAATCAAATAGTCGGGAGTCATTTCAATTTCTGCCCGGTACGTTTCTGATGGTTCAAAGACCGTTTTCACTCTTCAATTTCGAACCGAGCTTTTCGAGGAATGGGTTAACAGTTGCTCAAGGCCTTTTTTCCACAGTATCATCGGAAGTATATAGTACAGTTTTTACGATAGAAGTATCAATTTAGGATTTAAAAATGAAACGCGTACCATTCGCACGCTTTTGGAAGTTTACCATGACCATTGTTTTCAGTATTACACCGATTATCGATGTAAAATTAAAAAAATAAATGCTTAAAGATATTTCGTATTTACAAACAATACTTAGATGTGTTATAGTTTTAGTTAATTTATTTCGCCCCCCGAAGTATTTTTTCTTGAGAAACATATCTTTATTCGGGCTTTTGAATGTACATGTTTTAAATAAGTATCATTAACAGGAAAGGGAGATGCACACTTCTCTCCTAAGATATATATTATATACTTCTGGTGTAATTTATTGACAAAAATCTGTAATACATCAAATAAAATTTAGTCAAATATAGAAATGTTCTAAAATTATATTATTTTCATACCTTTATGTTTTAGTATTTCGTTTTGAAAATGATGAGGGAAATATATAATAATTATACCAATTAATTAAAATTTTAATATTAACGAGTTATCAAAGATAAATTACCTTGAATGCAAAATACAACTCATTAAATATTTGTACAAACGATCGAGTCTCTAAACTAACAAAGTTGTTTCATTAAAAACAGATACGTCAGTCTTCTCCCTGTATTTTGGTGTCAAGTTCTATGCCTCGGATCCATGCAAACTACTCGAAGAAATTACCAGGTAATTAGACAAATTTAATTACCATTTATACCGGTATCCGTGTTTACCTACACAGGACAAAGAACCAATTTTCCCTTTTCCAAGAAACCGGTTTTGGAATGTCCCAAACAAATGTGACATTATATTAAGAATAATTAAAATTAAAAGATCGATTAAGAAACGTAAATGGTAATGACATTTTCTCGCAAAAACCGAATTAAATTATAATTAAGACCTCGCGTAACCTTAACCAACACGATCTTAAACTGGTTTATTATATGATTTAATTAGAACATTTTCTCTTTAATTGGCAAATTAAATAATTTCCTAAATATTGTATAGTGTCAATGATAAGAAATCTCTACGCATTTCCTCCCGCTACGTAATGTAAGAAGTTATGAAAGAGACATTAATTTTTATAATTAAAATTTGAATTTAAATTTCCAAGCTTTAATTAAGTTAAATTTAAATGTATTTTAAACCGGAATAAAAATTAGCATTTTACTCTTTCGCATTGGAAACCCATTTTGACTGGATATAACCTATCAAAGTCATTAAATTTAACCTTAATCTATTTCGTGATATTCCGAAGTATATTAAAGATTTAATCGCGAGCATTAATTTTAAATTAATCTCAAACTTCTTTTAAGACTTTAAAAAAAAAGTAAAAAATCTCTTCATCGAATTTGATTTCAAAAAATAGAAAATGAAACGTTTGGTCACGATAAATGGCATTTTGAAGGTCTTTTTCGATAAAAGGATTTTCACGTGGGTTTCCCATTGATCTCATGATTTATTTTAGCCCCCCTCTTTCGAACCCTTAATACTTTAACTACCCACTCGCGTCAATCAACGAAAATCCGACTCGGAAAAATAACACGCATTTGAAATAAAACTGTGGGAGCTAATTACACTGAACCGAAAATTAACAAAGCGATTTACGACAAGTAAAGCCAGCCAACCGAACTAATATGCAAAATAACACGATTATCATTTTCAAAAACGAAGCAAAAAAGAACGCTTTCGAGAGTATTGTGTACGGGAAACTACGCGTAAAGAGAGTCTTAACATTGGATTCACATCTGAAAATCGAGTGGTTCTGGCCCGTTCAAAGGAAAGATTTCAAGGACTTCTGCGAACCGAGAAACGCAGTCAGCCCCCTTTAAATTTAACTGACAAAAAATATAAATAAATAGCCCTCTCTCTCTCTCTCTTGGAATTTTTTCGTTTCTGGTTTTGGAAAAAACAAATCGTTTAGTCAAAATTATAAGAAACCAGAAGTACATAATATATATAATAACATAGAAGTATCCATTCAGACCGTTAAAAATGAAACATGGCATCCCGGTATCTGTATCACTCCACCTGACGATGCAAAGTGTACAAATAGTTCTTTTTATAAAATAATCTTGGCCATCTTGTTGAAATGTTGCCTCCCCGCTTCAGCTGTGGATCCGTTTTCTCTCCCACTAAAGAGCTTATGAACTCATTCTTAGGCATTGGGATATTTTTTTATTTACAAATATTTTTTCTCTAATTAAATTATAGAATTATAAAATAAAGTCACTAATTACAATGACGTACTCAATATGTTTCTTCCAAAACTTATTATTCCAAAATATTTTTGAAATATTCAGGCAAATAACGCTAGTAGTATAAAGAGCTGGATACTTATCTCTACGAAATATCTTATATACTTCTGAAGTAACGTGAAATGCAAATAGTAAATGATATAAAATAAGATGTGTTTAGACCGTGGAAAATGTTAAAATATTAATGGAATTGACGTGGAAATTATAGTACGAAGGTCAGAAAATTATCGATTTCGTAAAACTATTATCGTATGTCTTAAAATTGGCGATAAATTGGAATTTATTAGAATAATGATATTGGCGTAAAACTTGGTTTTATTTATGAAAAATCAAAATAGTAATAATTCTTAAAACAAGAAAAATAATCTCGGAAAATTTAAAATATTAACTTTAAAAGTGTACATTTTGAACGATTTTCAGGTAAATTGAAAATAGTGAACTCTATGGTAGGCCGTTGAAATTATCATACGGCCCAAAAATTTGTCGATTACTATAATTATCAGATGTCTGGCAACGCTGCCCCAAGAACTTACGGAGAAACTCTTTTTAACGAGCGTATAATAAAATTTGCGTATTTACGCAGAAGAACAATGGGCTCTCTGTGTTTAAAAATGAGGGTTTTTTAGGGAGAGTCTGGTGGACCTGACCACCCTGACCTTGCAGTAGGGGGTCAGGGTGCTGGTTTACCACGTTTTAATAAACTGACTGAACCAGTAGTATTGCGCAAAACGTCGGTGATTTAACAAGCATCAAGCTTAATTTCGAGAACACGAAATCTCCACTGGGAAAAAAACTAAAAACACTGTCTGTTTCTTTAAAAGAGTGATACGCGAACAAATCACGAATTTTAATATCGCGAAGAAACAATTACCGTTTCAAGCGAAATGATACACGAGGTTTTTCTTGTAACGCGCGTAAACCCAGTTTTTGGTTAAGAAACATCCGAAGGCCGGCGTCAGGGGTCGCTTCGGTTCCCAAGAAATGAAAAGACCGACCCACTAACGTTTCTTTCTCCATTTTCTTCGCTTTCTGCATTTTATTTTTCGTTCCATTTTATAATCCAAGTCAAGCGAAACCAAGAATTTTTTCAAATTAACAAAGAATATCTAAGCAGTACCCTTTTCGCCTCGTGATTCACGGTAGAAAAACCACGCCCCTGAGCCTTTCCCAGTATAATCTCCCCCCCCCCCCCCTGTCTGTCGGTGAAGGGGGGAAGACACTCCGATACGAGCGCTGGATCTCCTCAATGTAGGCGGACTGTATCTTTGGGGGATCATGGAAACAGAGGCTATAGTTGAGGACACACATTCTCCGTTAACCCGAATATATTCTTGTGGAAACTTTTAATAACCCCCCACCTCCTTCTTTCTTTCACTTTTCCCTTTTCGATTGTCCCGGGACAAACAAGAAAAAAAAGGAGACATCCGCTTAACAGACGACCTCTGGTGGCGAAATAGTTAACTATGGGTGGGTTAAGGGCGCCCCCTTCCACGAAGATTTGGTAATAACATTAAATGGGAGGTACGACTGGCTACGAAACAGAGAGTTACCGTTGTCCGTTAGAGGGCTTGCGAAACCCCGAGACAAGGGCGAAGTGTTTGCGTGTCGAGATTTAATCATGTTTTCGCCGACAATAACGAGGCTGGTCGTGAGAAAATATTTAAAACAAAGAGCCTTTTCGCGGGGTCCGCGAGCAAAATGGAAAAAATAACGAATGGTTTCGATATTCGATCTCTCAAAAGCGGCTTGGTTTTTACAACTAACCTTAGATTTAACCTTGATTATCTTAGAATAGTGAATAGTGTAGATTATTCAATAATATTTCATATTATCAGAGTCCAGATTATCGCATAAGAGTCCAGATTATCGCATAAGAGTCCAGATTATCGCATAAGAGTTCAGATTATCGTATAAGAGTCCAGATTATCGCATAAGAGTTCAGATTATCGTATAAGAGTCCAGATTATCGTATAAGAGTCCAGATTATCGTATAAGAGTCCAGATTATCGTATAAGAGTCCAGATTATCGTATAAGAGTCCAGATTATCGTAAAAGAGTTCAGATTATCGTAAAAGAGTGCTGATTATCGTATAAGAGTGCTGATTATCGTATAAGAGTGCTGATTATCGTATAAGAGTGCAGATTATCGTATAAGAGTGCAGATTAAGAAATGGTTCATATTATTGAAAAGTAGAAAATAATTTTTATTAAATATTCGAGATTATTCAAGAATATTAATAATAATCATTTAACTATTAAGCCAACAATAAGCAACAGAAATAAGGGGTCGCCATTTGCCTTCAGAGGGCCCTACAAGCTTCTGGGTAAACCCTAAATATTTGGAGACTAATATAATGATCACAATATTCGCTAACGTTAAATTTATCGAAAATTGGAAGAGCGTGCTTGGAAAGTGTTCGAGAGGTTAAGATGATCAATGAGTTCGGGGGTCAAGAGGTCACTTTGTATTAAAAAATAAGTGTATTTTGCAGGGGCTAAGGCGGGGGGTGGTAGTTTAATTCTCATTAATATTGCGGAGACTGGAATCAGATTGAGGGCTGTCATTTCTAATCGATTGGTGGCTCGATCGAATCTGGTGGGTGGGTTCCAAGACCCCTTTTCTCTCTCGCTTTCTAGACGGAACTCTTTGTCACGACCGCCGCCACAGTTTTTTTCCCTTAATTTTCAATAATTTGTTGAAGAAAAAAGCAAAATTTCAACTTTAATCGGAAGCCAAAACACGTAGGCCTACCTGAAGTCATGCTCCCTCCGCCTCCTCAAAAATACCGGCGGCTAGAAAAAACTTCATTTGGGGATCAAAAGATAATGTATTTCGGGTATCATGGTCTAGTTTTCCCCCCTGGCACGATAGGGTTGAAGTCTTGAAGATAAAACGTCACCGGCCGGTGCTTTTAATCGCGTAGGAAGACGTCGGATTTAGGGAACCAATAAGCAACAGGGATAGTTTGATTGACACTTGACGGGAGGAGCCTACTGGCCGGCCATGGGTTGGATTGCAGGAGCGACGTTTAAGGAATACATTTTTGGTTCGAATTAGTCATCCTTATAGACCCAAATGCCCCAACAAACTCTACAAGGATAGCCCCGTCGAAACAATATGACAATTTTGCGTCACAACCCTTTTTTGAAAATCCTAATACACGTAAAATTTCCGTGACTATATTATCCATTTATGTTTAACTCTCCGCGTGACACCCATTAAAAACAATAGACATACAATCTATACGAAAATCATCAAGAAATAACTTGGGATAAGTGACCCAAATTCGGGCAAATCCGATTCCCTCCGGGTTACGAAAGAAATCGCGAAGTTCGTGCGAAAACCCCATTTGAGTGTCAACTAAATTTTAGCGAGAGAGAAAAGATTAGAGAGGCCGCCACTGGCGCAGGGTCATGTCAAGATTGCGGCGGAGAGAACATAAAGACTCCTTTTTCATTTTCTTGCCAAGTCGAGAAGAAAGAAAATGGCCTTTATAATTTAGTCACGCCATAATGTATACTCGGCTACCAGGCATATGCGCCAGAACTAGGTGAGCGTCTCCAGCCAGGACCAGCCTCCAGGTGGCGGTACGCTCGTCATGAAAAGAAACACACACCCACACTATGTTTGAAAAGTTCCTAAATAGTTCCTCCACGTTTTAAGCCGTTAACTTTAACGGAGTACAGATTCTTTTGAAAATTGGCGGTAGTAATTGTAGAGCAACAAACACAGCACCCCACACAAGGAGAAAGTAACCCGTACGAAAGTCGTGCATTTTCTTGCGTACAGTTTTCATTGGTTAGACGCTTTAGCGCCTGCTGCCGTCGGAAGGGGAAAATTCGGAAATTGTTTCCCCCACCCCGCCCGTAAAACGTTCAGCGCAAAGGCTGTTCCAATGAAATTTGTACGCAACATTGCGTTAGCGTGTTTAAAGGCTAGCTGCGTTCTCCTTATATTTGTTGCTTCTAGGGGGCAGTCACTTTATTTGAAATCCCTATTTTACATTCGGAAAAATGTAAACTTTGGCATGGATTAATTAACTAAAGGATGCTTATCCTGCTAAAATCTCAAGACCAAGTTCGCGATCTTTAGGTGTAAAATTTTTTAGTTGAGTCAAACCTTTATCATGGGACACCGAATATGAATTTGTAGCGCCATCTATAAGTCTTTTACCAAATTCCTAATGGACAACCGGGTTTGTTAGCGAGGCTACTGGGTAATTTTTTATGTTTTTCGACTGCGACTATCTTTTAGTGTAGTGGCGAAGTGGTTAGCACTCTCACCTCGTAGCAAGAGGAGCTGGTTTCGACTCCAGCTTCTGTTCCTTGTCTAAAACTCGGAACCACTCCTGGGTTGGTTTGTAAGTTCTCTCCCTACTGGCTAGAGGGGTTTGCTGCCAGAGCTCTTCAGTTTCTCCTTTAAATAAAAACTTGCTGAGGTTAACGGTAAAAGTAATTGTACGGAGCTGTTGGTTCGTGTGGCTTGGAGGGCTTTCCACCACACTCCTTAGGCCTGTGTGGTTCCTTGGGTATTAGCTTATCTGATAATTATTGTTATTATTATTATTTAACACGTGACTGTGGTATTTTACCACGGTTAGTTATTTAACAGAATCTTAGGCTCGCGGGAAAGGCGCTAGCCTGGTTATTTTGTATAAAGCGGTAGGACTCGTTTAATCGCTTCACCCTATAAATCGATCAGTAACGCACTTACAAGGAGACATCCCGAAGTGTAACCCACCGATTTTGTTCAAACTCGGGGGATTGGTAGACCTTCGTGTAACTTGAAAAATCCTAACTTTAGGGAATTTATTCAATGGGCAACCGTTTTGCGATGGCAACGAAAAATATTTTTGACAACAACAAATGAAAATTTTCTAGAGGTGTGCAAATACCATTTTTTGGGGATCGAATCGAATACCAAATATTGTTTTCAAAGCACGGCAAATACCAAATCGAATATTTATAACGTCAAATAATTTGGTCGAATATTTTTAGGGCAAAAATTTAGACCAGTTAACTGATCAAATACCAAATGAAATTTCGAATATCAAATTATTTGACGTATTTGGTTTTCAAATAGCCAAATAGTTTGCATATTTGTCAAAAAAAAGTAATTGAAATCATTGTTCGTTTTACTTGAAAATAGTAAAATATTAGTATAGCCAGAACAAAGTTCCCTGGGTGTCTCAGGCTGCAGGTGGGCCCAGAATTTAATATTACGTCACTGTGGTAAACTCTAACTTACCATTCAAATTAATTCTAATTGTTGTACAAAATGTCTTTATTTTCAACCTTCCTTCGAACAATTTTTTCGATTTGATCAAAATGAGTCTATCGTAACCTACAAAAATATACGGCATATCAACTTATCAATTATCATACATATTTTAATTGGGTACCATGGCAAAATAATAATAATAATTAACTAGGCTAAAAAAAGCGACTTTTAACCTTTAGTAACTACTAACTACAATTAAAATCAAAGGACATGCTACATACTTCATAGTTTGCAAACACTTAATTAAAATTTCAAGTTTTTAAATATATGTAAAACGCGAGGGAGCAGATCTTTTGTTACAAATTAAAAAATTGCATTTATTTAATTTGAAATCAATAATTATTAATTTAGTTAACTCAAAAATTCTAAACAGAAAAATCCATAAAGTTACTTACTTCAACTTTCCTCCCGGTTTTTAGTTTTGTTTTGGACTTCGTTTACGTTTTAGACTCAATTTTTTATGTAGTTTTACTTTGCTATTCTAGAAAATTCCATAACAAAAGAGAACACGCGAGTAATCTAGCCAATAGGCGCTAGAATACACAGCTTCTGCCTTTCGCTAAGAAGTTTTAATACAAACGGTATGGATAACGGACTCTTTATATGGTCCTTGGCGCTGCGGCCTAAAGAGAGGTGCCAGAAATAAGGACTAGTTCGGAAATTTCACTACGCTCTCCTGGGATGGCCTTGAACTTCAACAAATTAGAAAAAGACCCGCGGCTATTCGACCAGTTTGCAAACTATTTGAAAATACCAAATACTTTTTCCCTATCTTTTCGAATATTCGACTATTTGATCAAAAAATTCGGTTATTCGCGAACTTTTCCAAGCGCTATTCGATTCGACGAATCGAATATTCGATTTGGTATTCGATCGAATTATTTGGTCTGACCAAATATTTTGCACACCCCTAAAATTTTCCCATTGAAAATAACATGGGATTCTGACCGATTCCTAGGACCCCTCCTGTGAAAAAGTTTAAAAAATTTAAAAATTTCGAAAATGCCGAAAATTTAAAAAATTGATAAAAATTAATAAAAAACATCAAAATTGATCAACTTTTGATCAATTTGAGGTCAAAATCCCATGTTATTTTCAATGGGAAAATTTAATATTTTGTGTTGTCAAAAACATTTTTCGTTGCCATGGCAAAACGGTTGCCCATTAAATAAATTCCCTACATCCCGAATTCATGATACTTCGGGATGTCTCCTTGTTAGCGGCAAACACCGAACGTCCTCATTTATACTCCCTTTAAAATTAAGAGGCTGACTTGATTAGAAGTTTTCTTCTTTAAGAATAGCTAAATATTATATATTTACTCGTGGTATTTTAGTCCTATTCGAAGCGCTTAGCATTTGTTTAGTTTATCAGGTTTACAGAAAGAACTTCGAACTCTTCGGTACGGTTGGATAATGTAAATTTTAACACGTTTTCTTAATTCAAAGTTCGAAGAATGGACGTATGGGTTTTCTTTCGATAAACAGCTCGGAGACCCGCGATAACGATAAATCATGGCTCTTTTAAAGTATTTCGTTGTTTGTTCTGCCGTGATTTGCACAAAGGCATTAACAACCAAAACGTCATTTTAAGAAAAACTCAGTTTTGTTGCTTTGTTTTATCAATGAAAAACTTTCCCTCAGAATTTTCTGGAAAATATCCTATCTAGTAGTATTTTTTCTGCTCTTTTTAAATTATAGTTCCTGATTGAAACTAGCGGTTCCTTTATCCCGCTTTTTAAGTTAAATTCCGATGTGCATGGTATTTTTTGAGTTTTAAATGTTCACAAAGGCAATAATGCTTTTGCGCAAATTATTTAAAGGTAATCTCATATTACTTAAATTATTCGCGCAAAAGCATTTAATGCTGATTGGATAAACCCATAAAATGCTTTTGTGCTAAGTAAAGGATGGCGCTTAATGCCTATTTGCGAAGTAGTTCCGTGAAAGTACCGAAATAATGCTTTTGTGACAAGCGTATATCTTAAAAACTAAGAGGGCTAGAAACAAACTAATTTCAGATTCAGAATCAGCACCACCAACTTACCCAGATAAAACTAAAACATTAAAATGTCAAAAATGGTCGTTAATGCCTTTGTGCAAATCACGGCAGAGTTTTCGCGTAATAGACGACGTACATTGTGAAGTATTCTACACGGTCGGTTTTCGTTTGATCCGTCAATGTGGATTTATTTCTTAGATATACAAAATAGCACGAGCGCGATAAATATTCTAAGTGAACCGGTATGCCATATTTGAAGTCTTTTATAGAATTTTCCTACATGCAAATGCCCTACAGCGAGTCGCTATAGAACCTGAATTAGCAAATGTTATGTTCGTAAAATCTTTACAAATTGAAATACGATGCATGACGGGAATAATAATGCGTATATGATTATGAAATTTGTCATGTTAGAGGTTGGTTTAACCTACCCGGAATTATCACTTTAGACACAATCTAGGTAGTATTACCAAAAGTAAATAACTAATCGTAGTGACAGTATTCGTCTTCCTACAGTAGTGTTGTTAATTTTCCGGAAAAATAAAATGCGGAAAAATTTCCAGAAAATTTTCCGTAAATCGGAGAAATAAAAAATTGAAACACAAATTACTTTTTAAGGGATTTAAATTTTTAAAAAAATTTATCGATATAAAATGTCTAATAACAGTAAACATACTAAAAAACATTAATAGTGTTACATTGTTAATAAATTTAAAGCTAGTTTAGTTTTTCTTTTAGATTCGAAAAAATTAGGTGAAAATGCCGCTTAATTTAAATTTAAACAATATTAGACTAATCATGGAATTAAAACTTTTTTTATTTATTTAGGAAAAAATTTATGACTTACAACACTACCTATCAGTAAACTCAGTAGATTCGATTTTTTTTTTTGTTTTATCCTGACGCGATAACTAAAGCTAGATTTATCCAAAAAACTTGAAATTTTAGTGATACATAGAGCTCGGGGTTTAGATCAGAAATATCAGTTTTATTTGTTTTTATCCATAACCGAAAATAAAAAACTTATTTTTGCATATTAAATCGTTTTATAACCGCGAATAATATCCATGAATAAACAGTTGACCGAATTTTTTATGATTAATCGAAAATTTGGCGGTTAATTTATTTGTTCCGCCGAGCTCTAGTGATACATCAATTCATATACAAATTTTATTGAAGCGTATTTCTGAAATATAATTTTTGAAATTCAAAACATTGCTTTTGTTACCTAATAGTTCTTTTTATAAACTAACGTGGCCTTCTTGTTGAAATGTTGCTCTTACGTCACAGTCTCTTACTTTGACAAGCCTACGAGCGCGCGCTACAGTCGCGAGGAATATAGCTTTTTCTAGAGCGCGTGCAAATCGCTCGTGCGAGGAATACACTAATAAAGCTGGGTCTTGTGACGTAAGAGCAACATTTTAACAAGTTGGGCAAGACCACTTTTTATTTTATAAAATCAACTATAGATGACTCCCTAAAGAAAAATTTAATTCGGCAATTTAATAATAAGTGGAGTATCTTTAAGCTTCGTTAGACTAAGATCAAAGTGTAGTATAATTACGCTTCGTTAGAGCTAAGATCAAAGTGTAATATCTTTAAGCTTCATTTGACTAAGATCAAAGTGTAGTATCTGTAAGCTTCGTTAGAGCTAAGATCAAAGTGTAGTATAATTAAGCTTCTTTTGTCAAAGTTAAAAGTGTAGTATCTTTAATCTCTGTTTGACTAAGATCAAAGTGTAGTATCTTTAAGCTCTGTTTGACTAAGATCAAAGTGTAATATCTTCAAGCTTCATTTGACTAAGATCAAAATGTAGTATCGTTAAGCTTCGTCTGACTTTAGATCAAAATGTAGTATCGTTCAGCTTCGTCTGACTTTAGATCAAAGTGTAATATCCTTAAAGGTCTTTTAACTAAGATGAAAGTGTAGTATCTTTTTGCATCGGCTCGGCACGTCCACCGTTGAAATTGGGACGATCTATACGATACATACTTGGATCGTAGATTCAAGTTTTTATACTTACGCCTAAATAATCATGAAGTGAAAATGCAGAATTGATCGTCCATAACTGAAATTTAATATTTTCTCACGGTCTTTTTCGGCCGCAGATACCAGTTTTTCTTGCAAGTGAAGCAAGACATCCTTCAGGGACGCCTTCCAGTATCGTTCGACTTGGCAGCTCAACTATTCGCGTACGCCGTTCAATGTAAGAAGGGAGCACCGTCGTAGTAAGCCTATTAAGTCTTAAGACATACGCCAGAGAATATATTCGAGGATGATAATAACAATAATAAAATGAATAATCCCCAAAAAATCCGCTACACGAAAGAGTAATTTTCTCCGCGTATAAACGACCAGAGGTCGATCACGAATTAGGGCCTTTCAAAGATTAAGTTCCCCATTTTTTAAACTTTCCCTCCTCTATCTAATATTCTTGGCGAATTTCGGCCCAAAATAATAAAAAAGGTTATACGGATATTTTCATACTCCGCACTATATGGAAATAAAGTATTTAGTATCGTGGCAATACGCCCTCGTTACCGTCGTGTTTCTCTCGAGTACAAAGGATAATTAATAACTCGGGGTAGACAGGGCTTTAGCTAGGCTTTTAAATATCGTTTAAAAATATACACGAAACGTATACGAGGGTGGTTCATGTTGGTTTTATTTTTATACTTTATTTCCGTTTCATTAATCTTCTCTTTCTATGACGAAAAATTAGCGGAGCTGGGAGATTTCGACTCACGCAGACACCAAACCGACTACGTTTCCGAATTCAGATTTTCACCCAGCCAAACCCCGGAATTGGAAGCCAAAGTGATCCAACTACACAAAGATTTGGTGTACGCATGTTTTTCTATATTGTTTCGATAACGGGATATTTCTTAATTACAATAGGCTTCGAGCTTAGGAAATATAGCGCCATCTGCCTTAATATCCGTCAACTAAATTTGTGAAGAAATAGAAGACGACCTTTGAGTTTCATAGTTTTTCAGTTGAACTTTCAGCTGTTGCGCAGAGATAATTTTGAATGAGCAGACGGCTTTCATATATTCAATTTAAAACTCGGTCGGTAGGTGGCGATACTTATAACTAGTGTTGTTAATTTTCCGGAAAAATAAAAGGCGGAAACATTTTCAGAAAATTTTCCGCAAATCGGAAAAATAAAAAATTGAAACATAAATTACTTTTTAAGGGTTTTAATGTTTTTAACTTTTCATCGATATAAAATGTCTAATATCAGTAAACATATTACAAAACATTAATAGTGTTACATTGTTAATCAGTTTAAACTAGTCTAGAAGTTTAGTTTTACTTTTAGATTTGACATAATTAGGCGTAAATGCCGCTTTATTTAAATTTACAAACAATATATTCGACTAATCTTGGAAGTAAACTTTTTTTTATTTTTTTCGGAAAAAAAAACGGAAACGTTTCGGGAAAAAAGCCTCGGTCATTTTCCGGAAAATGTTCTGACTTACAATACTATTTATGACCAAAATAAATTTAAACTACGCACGAAGCCTATAGGCGCTTTAATAAAACCTAATATGTATTAATACGCGGATCCTGGATGTACAAGTTGTTACCCTTTATATTGCCCGTGCTTGGGTTTCGAGCGATTTTAAAAATAAGAGTTGCTTTTCAAAATTCACGTCGACGCAAAAAAAACATGGTTAAGTTTAGTTTCCACTAACGCGAGCAATAATATACAGGGTCTTTTTTTTTTGCTCGGAAAAGTGTTTTTTTTCAAAAACTATTTATAGTACCGATTTCAAATTTGGAAGGTCAATTCTCTATACCGGGGGACATCAGTTTGAGAAATTTGAGCGTTTTCGGTAATGTTTTTCACCAATTTTGAAAAATTATTTTTCGACCACTAGGTGCGAGATAAAAATTTTCTATTATAAAGTTGTAGGCCGTCATCGAAAACCCTTAAAAATTGTTCACTCGACGAAAAACAACTTATTTATCAGTGAAAATCCGAGCTTGAAAAATTTACAAGTTGGTGAAGCCAAATTACGATTGTTTGAAACGATAATTGAAACCGAATTACCTAATCCAGTTGAAACTTTGGTTAAAAAAACGACCGGAATTAAAAAACACGAGGCTATAGGTCTGAAATCTTCGCAGAAAGACATCCAAATGGAGCACCATCTGTAAATACAGTAAGACGAGCAATTCACGATTTCAATCAATTTGGTAACTTGCAACCTAGGTTTCGCGGATTGGGTCAACCGGATTTAGACTTCGAGAACAATGTACTCGCGTACTTTGTGGCATATCCTCGTCACAGTTGGGTTGTTCTGCAAATCGTGTGTGGAAAATTCTTCGTAAGAATCGCTATCACCCATACAGAGCTACGCTCCACCAAGGACTAATTGACGGAGACCATCAAATACGTTATGAATTTAGCAACTGGTTACTAAATGCTGTCCAAGAAGATAGACAATTTTTGCGCCATGTTTTGTTCTCCGACGAAGCGTCATTTTCTAGATATGGGCCCTTTAATCATCAAAACAGCCATCTTTGGTCTGACATCAACCCACATTGGGGTTTTGAATATCATCACCAGGTTCAATTTGAACGGGTCAATGTTTGGGTTGGACTTGTTGGAAACCGTTTGATTGGTCCCTTTTTCCTGCCGACGAACCTCAACGGCCAAAGGTATTTACATTTTCTACAGAACGAACTGAGTGACGCAATCGACGACCTTCCATTGGCTGAAAGACGTCAGTTGTGGTTTCAGCAAGATGGCGCCCCTCCGCATTTTTCCCGGCAAGTAACTGAGCACCTCAACAACGAGTTTCCTGAAAGGTGGATAGGGAGAAATGGTTCAGTGCATTGGCCAGCAAGGTCACCTGACCTAACACCGCTGGATTATTTTCTCTGGGGATTCGTTAAAGCAAAGGTATACGCCACGCCCATTGAAACTAGGGAGGAACTCATTAGACGAATAATCAGTGCTTGCCGAGACGTCACACCAGAAATGGTAGAGAAAGCGTTTGAGAACTTAATTGTCCGCGCACAAACCTGTGTTGCAGCCAATGGTGATATTATTGAAAATGTTTTGTAAAAATTTATGTGAATAAAATATCTGCATTTAAAAACCAAACGTGTACATTTTTTAAGTGTGAAAACTCTACTACGTTTGTATTAGACTTGTTCCCTTTTCAATTATCGTTTCAAACAATCGTAATTTGGCTTCACCAACTTGTAAATTTTTCAAGCTCGGATTTTCACTGATAAATAAGTTGTTTTTCGTCGAGTGAACAATTTTTAAGGGTTTTCGATGACGGCCTACAACTTTATAATAGAAAATTTTTATCTCGCACCTAGTGGTCGAAAAATAATTTTTCAAAATTGGTGAAAAACATTACCGAAAACGCTCAAATTTCTCAAACTGATGTCCCCCGGTATAGAGAATTGACCTTCCAAATTTGAAATCGGTACTATAAATAGTTTTTGAAAAAAAACACTTTTCCGAGCAAAAAAAAAGACCCTGTATATTTTTTCACTCGTAAACAATTTTATACGTCTCAAAGTTGAATAACGCGCCGTTACTAAATAAGCATTCACCAGGGCGCGTAATATTATATTTTACCGTTTTACGTGCCAAAATTGAGAAACGTGCCGTTACGGGTGCTAGTGGAAACCAAGCATTAGGCTTAACGACGATTCTTGCTTCGACGCTCGCCGTGACCTGTTACTGCGTTTTTGGCTTTTTCAAAAATGAAAACAAACCTTAAAAGTATAATGTTCCACATTTATGGTGGATCACTTAATTTCATATTTCATATTTTAGCAGACTATAGGCTGCTCCAGCTTATGGATGTTGTCATTTTCGGAGTTTCTTAATGAGTAGTTAATTGTGGAGGTAATCCCTAACTATTTTTGGGGTCTTCCGTAAACAACGAGTTTTAGGTTATAGTTCCTTTATTGGGAAAATCAACTCTGAGCAAGATTTCGCTAACTAGCGCCAGAAATATCTAAAGCGGGCAATATTGGAAGTGTTGGTGTGTAACACTACCAAAGGTTATATTCCCTTTAAGGGATAAACTAAAAGATAAGGTTTTGTTAGAGCACGATAGGTCGGTTTACAGTTTGTTCGACGCCGAGTTTGCTTTACAGGGGTAAGCAAAAAACTCGGATTTGTTTAGCTTCTTTCAATCGAGAGATGTCGCCAATAGCTCCTAAATTGTAGCGAAAACGTACTAGTGACGCCACCTCAAGAACTTCTGAAATTAAAGGGAATATAACCTCAGGTTTTAGGTGTCGAACACCAAACTTCCCGCCAAAAATGCTTACATAAAAAAGCATAAAAAACATAAAAAACGACTTGAGGTTATATTCCCTTTAAAAACAAAATCCTAACATCGCCCTGCCCCTGTGTCTTACTACCCAGTTATACATCAGTAAACCCACCTATTTATCAAAGTTAGGGGAAATTGTTTTTTGACGTGAAGTACATGTGTTGATGTATGTTTGTAACAGCGGGGTCGTACCATCGGCGGCGGAAATGAACTTTCTGGAAAGGGTCAAGTGGCTGGATATGTACGGCGTCGACCTGCACCCTGTTCTGGTAAATAAAACCTTCCTTGTACAGCGATAATTACGGCGGTAATTATGAACGCGGCAGTTGTGAAATCTGTCTTTTTGATTCATTAGGGCAAAGATAGTATCGAATACTATTTGGGGCTCACTCCGAGCGGGGTTCTCGTCTTACGAAACAAAACGAAAGTGGGAAATTATTTCTGGTACGCTAAAACATTCACTTTCATTTCCAATAGTTCTTTTTATAAACTAACGTGGCCTTCTTGTTGAAATGTTGCTCTTACGTCACAGTCTCTTACTTTCACAAGCCTACGAGCGCGCGCTACAGTCACGAGGAGAATAGATTTTTCTAGCGCGCGTGCAAATCACTCGTGCGAAGAATATACTAATAAAGCTGTGTCTTGTGACGTAAGAGCAACATTTTAACAAGTTCGGCAAGACCACTTTTTATTTTATAAAATCAACTATTCAACCTCAAAAACCTTTGAGTTTTAAATTTGTATTTTCCCTTTGACAGGCCAAGAATCACGAAAGTGTATTTCAAAGGAAAATACTTCATGTTGAGAGTCAGGGATAAATCCGTAAGATTTTCTATTGTTTCCAACTTGACCGGTTTACCGGGTTTAGGAATAACATCAGAAATTCACAACTTATCCATCTAAGCCGTTAAAATGAAACGCGTACTTTCGTAGTCCTGAATTTTTAACAAATCGCGGACGCGTACAAAGCATCACGAGTGAACATTTATCACGTGATGAAAAATGTACAAATTACATTCCGTAGAGCTATTTACTTATTTATAAACCACATTTTCCTTAGTGCTCGGCAGTCGATTAATTTTTATCCATGAATAAAATAAGCTCGGCGATATTTAAATAATATTTATTTAAATAACCAATAGTTGAATAAAAATTGTAAAATGTTTAAATAATCGAAAGTGAATAAGCCTATTATTTAAATAAAACAAACAATTATTTAAATAAATACCACTTTTATTAAAATAAATGCTTGGTTGCGTAAAAAACATAATTAAATAAGTTAAAATGATACTCTTTTTACCAACGTTTTTTAAATAAATCGGAAAATTTGTGGATAATGAATAAACAATTCCGAGCACTAATTTTCCTGATGTATTCACTACAGTAAGTCGGTATTTGATATTCCGTGTCCAAATACCCTACCCTTGAACATTTACATATCTCTGGAAACTTACATATCTAAATACCCCCCATACGTCACTGGTATTGGTTGGTTCTGTTTTCTTCCGAAACTCATTTTGAAACGTTAGTGGGAGCTTTCGAAGGTACATGTTTCAAGCGTATAACCGTAGTAGGATTGATTGAGAAAGGAATAGTTATCTCGTAAGAGATATCTTATATACTTCTGATACGATTAAACATACTCATGTTACAGAACGAAGAACACACCTACGGGTTCGAATTACCGACTAAATTAGCATGCAAACATTTGTGGAAGTGCTGCGTGGAACACCACGCGTTCTTTAGGTACGAATAAACCGCAGAGTAATAGTTCGATTCACATATTCCTTAAAGGGAAACAACATTTAAAGCGAAACTCTTAAATTTTCAAAGTAGATGGCGCCAATTCAAATTTTTCGTAGAAAAAAAATTCAACTTTGGAAAAAATTCCGCATGAAAAGAAAACGGAAAAAAATTAATGTTGGCGCCATCTGGTAAGACTTCGGTAATTTAAAAATCTACCGCTAATGGTGTTGTCCCTGTGAAAGGATCTTTTCCATTGTCAAATGTGAATTGGTCTATTTAGAAAGCGACCGTATTATAATCTGACGCTTTTGCAGATTAACCCAAGTTCGAGAAGTGCCTGGACACTCTGGAAAAGTCTTCAGTTTAGGGTCCCGATTTCGGTACAGGTAAAACCGCGAGACTAGGCCTACTTCCCAAAGGCAGAACGCCCTTACTAACGACTTTCACCTCAAACGAAGCGGCAGAACTCAGAAGCAAGTACAATCAGAGTTGTTTTCGAGTTCCAGAGATCAACCGACGGTTGTTCGCGTCCCCAGTCGCCGATATCAAAGACGCTTGGGTCAACCGGACGGAGCAGACGCCTGTAAGAGTCTATTATTATGTTCCATAAATGTGCCAGTTACTTGTAATAATTACTGAGGATGCCTAAGGGCCGAGTGTCTTAAAATTTGAGGTCGTAACCAAATTGATAACAGCCTCTAAGGGGGGAAAAGCAACGTAAGGCAAATCGACTCTATAAAAAGTGAAAAGATGAAAAAAAAAGGTGCTCTTTAAGCATTTGTAAGCAAAAAGTCACTCATGAAAAGTACAAAGAGTGGGCTAAGAACCGGTGGAAGATAGTTAACTGACACACTTATGCTAGACATTAATATAAAATTAAACACCAAGGTGTCTTCTAATAAGATAAATCATTTCCCTAGCAATAACGAACAAAGAAGAAGCCCTGAAAGATAATGGTTATGTCGAAACCAAAGTGAACGTTTCAGTTCCGCAGCCAGTCTTCTTGTAAGTCGCGGGTTCCTCAATTCTCAAACGCGTCCCCTCATCTTCAATCGTATATTTCAGATCATCAATGCAAAGAGCGTCTTCGCTGCCGTCAGCTTTACCGCAATCTTCCTCTCCAAGAAGTACTAGATCCGCCCCGTGGGAAGAGCACCAAAACGCCAGGTAATTAGCTTTATTTGATTCGGAGTTCATCAAGTACTTAATGACTCTTTTTCGTAAATGTAGAGGACTATATTCCAATTCAACCAACCCGTCTCCAAGATCAGTTCGAAGCTCCGCCTCGCAAAATATGCGGTTCCCGTTGCACAAGAGAACGCTATCCATGGATAGCGACAGCAGTTACGATTCTCGAAGAAGGAGGTAAGACACCACTGACGAGGAGACTACCCGAGGTGATAATCACCGATTTGGTTGAAACTAGGTGGGTATGTAGACCTTATGATAACATGAAATTTCACCAAGGGAAAAGTTGCTATGGGCATTAGTTTCGCCATGGCAACCGAAAATGTTTTTGACAACACAGTACGTATATTTTCCCATTGACAATGAAAATTTTCAAAACCAAAAAAATAGATCAAAATTGACAAATGAAATTTATTTTATGATATTTTGGTGAATTTTGGTCAATTTGATCAAATTTGATCAGAATCGGTAAAAATGGAGAAAAGCGAAATATAAAAATAAAAAGGTGTATTTAACAACTAATCGCCAAATCGACGGTAATAAATGAATTTTATCAAAATTAATAAAATATAATTTAGTGGTTTGAATTTGATCAAAATTAATAATTTTAACTAGAATTATTATTATTATTTTTAAGAAGTGCTCAGATTCCCATGTCATTTTCAATGGGAAAATATACCTACTGCGTTGTCAAAAACATTTTCGGTTGCCAGGGCAAAACTAATGCCCATTGCAATTTTTCCCTTGGTGAAATTTCATGTTACCATAAGGTCTACATACCCACCTAGTTTCAATAAAATCGGTGATTATCACCTCGGGTAGTCTCCTCGTGAGTTACCTCAAGATTCATTATTGATCGATAATTGTTGTTTAGGCATCACCGAAGCCGTCGAGGTTCCGATAACGAGAGCGAAGTTTCCAAGTCTTCGAAGGGCTCCAAAGTGTCCAAATCTTCGCGTCGTAGCAGGAGGAAAGGAGGGTAAGATGACGCTTGCAACCGAACTTCCTTTAACAACCAGTATTTATATAAATATGTCCAATTTGAAACAGTGAAAGCGGAAGTGAGACCGAAAATCAACACAAGAAACGGCACAGTCGACATCATAGATCCGGAAGCAACGTGGAACTGGTTGACTCCGAAGCGCAATGGAGGGAGGTGCAGAAGCTGCAACAAGAAAAGGCCAATCTGAGACCGCAAAACGCTGTAGTTCGTGACCTCTCTCACCGAAGAAGCGGGTATGCCTCGATACGTAAATTTATCATTATTCCCATACGCGTGTCGATTAGTTAAAATAATTAATGATAACTAAGTATGGAGTGACGTAGACTTGACTTAATACCCAAAGCGATAAGCTCCTCTCGCGAGATATAAACGTTACTTAGAGTGGTTAGCACTTTAGCCTCGCAGCAAGAGGAGCCGGGTTCGATCCCAACTTGTGGCACTGGGTGAAAATCCGGAACCACTCCTTCCGCGTTGAGTTTGTAAGTTTTCTCCCCACTGGTTAAAGGGGTTTTCCACCGAGATCTTCGGTTTCCCCTTCCCATAAAAACTTGCTGAGGTTAACGGTAATAGTTAATGTAGGGAGCTGTTGGCTCGCGTGGCATGAAGGGCTTGCCACCACCCTCCTACGCATTGTAACCCGGCCACCTATTACTTGATCACGCACAAGCAACATTGCTTATGTGGTCGAAGGTGGTGCCTTGGGTATTAGCTCTATAAAAAAAAATCAACGAATCCTCTTACGAAAATTACTAGAGCTAATGTCCGAATTTGGATCCAACTAGACCCATCCAGTTTGAATCCAATTCTATTTGGATCAAATAATTTAATCAAATTGGAATAGAGCTTAAATTCATACATTGTAATTGGCTTTAAATTTTCCATCAAAATTGAATCCAGATGCTCAATATTGGATTTAAGTTGATCCACTATTTTCGTAAGGAATCCTACGCCTCGGTAACTTGCATGGGCTCACTGTGACGACGTGACAAAAAGCACGCATTTGACTTAATTCCTTACGACGTTAGTGTAAAGTCCACCAAAAATGTGTGTGGCTAATCTACAAATGTCTTTCATATAAAACGTGGAAGATAGGGAACCGACATACTTATGCCAAATTATAAATTCTGATAATAATGAAATCAAAGCCATATTAGATTCACAATCGCGACTCTATTTAATCAGCTATCAAAACTCTGGAATGGAGACTGAATCGGAGATGAACTATCAACGAAAGAAGAAGCACAGAAGGCACCGCTCCAGGTCCAAGTCGCCAGATACGAGAAAGTCCCTGCCCACGGAACTCAAACAACACATCGAGTAAGAGGGTTTTCTCCGTTTCGTTTGGACACGCCCGTCTCGCGTACTACTTGTTACGGAATGGGACATTAAATCGAATTTTATGATTTTTACGTCGCAGCTACAACTTGGTGGACCCATCTGGTTTGACGGAGGAAGAACTGAAAGACATTAAATACACCAAAGTCGAGTAGGTGTCCTTGCCATTGAGTTGGTAATATTAATCTAGAGATCCAATCCAATCTGCTCCCCGCGAAACAAGTTTTTGAAAATTACGAATGTGCCGTCTCTAAAATGACGAGAAAACGTTATCATATGACCCGTGGCGCCATCCATTATTTTTAAAGAAAAAAATAATTGTTGCCGGAAAACGCGTCTTATTTGAACGAACCATTGAGAGATAGACGGCGCCACGGGTAGAACGATAAAGTTTTTTCGTCATTTGGGAGCAGACGGCAGTATTCTTATTTTTTTAAAACTTGTTTCGCGAAATACTGAAATCCGACGTTTTGATTGGACCTCTAGATTAATATTCCCAACTCAATGGTCCTTGCTCGCCACAACGAAAAGAACTATTTCATATATCTCTTTTAGAGAGACAATTCATCTTCCTATACTACAATAGACGTTTCAATAAAACATCTTCAAAAAAATTGCTAGAAATAATATTTTCGAGAACCAGGACTTGCAAGTTACTTTTTATATAGTGTTTGTTGAAATAATGGAAACTTTTCACTTGTGCGGTATGCAACAATTAAGCGTTTCCTTTTAACAGGGTAGATTAAGGCTTAGCAAAAACACAACGTTCTATTTACAAGTGAAAAGTCTCCATTATTTTAACAAGCACTAAATAAACAGTAACTTGCCGGTCCTGGCTCTTGGATATATTACTTCTTGGCGATTTCCTTGAAGATGTTTTATTGAAATGTCTATTCATTTTGAAACATGTATCTTTTAAGGCTCCCCGTGATTTTTCTGAATACGGTTCGGAAGAATAAAAATGAGTGACAATTATATCGATAAAATATATTTTATACGTAATGAAGTGAATAAGTTAACACGCCCCCTTTTGAAAACGTGAACATGGTAACTTTTAGATTGTTTCCAATTGACCGATTTCAAAATTACGTTTTTGCGCGTGACAGTACCTTTACATTGTGAGGTATAGCAGGCTTATTTAACTGCTTTTTTACCCTAACCTGGCGGCGTATTTTCACGCGCAAAATGAATTTTAAGATCCACCAATAACGCCACTTCTACACTCAGCTACAAGTTTCGCTGTTCGCGTTTTCAAGACGGGTGGCTTAACTTCTCTAATATCCCTCTCCAGTGAAAGTGTAACATTTTGAAACCATTATATCGGGGAAAATATAGAGTATAATTTATATAAGTAAATATCTATACAGAGTATATTTTCCATACTTTGCTAAACGCTGTAAAATTTGAGCGTGGTTTTCCTGGGAAAGTGCGAAGATACATGCTTCATTTTTTGAAATTAAGTAGGATGGATACTTGTCACGTAAGAGATATATTATGTACTTCTGAAAGGCGTCAGTAAATCTTTGAACACCGTCATTTTTTTATTTTTTCTACCAGGACTGACATTCGCCTATTCAAAATCCGCTACTCTCCCACCACGGGAAAACCGAGAGCGAAAATGAACAGCAACCCGTCCATGAAGTGAGTCGTTTTCTTTGCGACGTCGCCGCTAAATTAGGGCCGCGACGCTACCTACTTTCTATATAAGAGACGCCCACCAGAAAACGTAGCCCACCCGTTCGCGGAAACCTCCAAAAAGGAACCCGACTGACGCCGCTTTTTGTAACTCTCTCCCGCAGACAATCTCCGTTGGACGACGACGACCCCCCTCCCCCTTACTCGCTGCCCACTCACAACGGGTCATCGCTGCCCACGCGGGCCTCTTTGAGCCAAGTGCGCTCCACGTCGGCGGTCAATCTGTCCAACGTGGACCCCGCCATGCCTCCGAGTATGCCCAGACTGTACCCCATTACCAACGGCGGAGTCCCTGGAAGCAGTCGCTTTAGCGGAAACTTAAATTCAAAGTTAGTACGATTCGAACGTACTCAAGGAGTATATTGACACGAGCCAACAACATTTTTGCAAATCACTAGACCGTTTCAGTTGCTTTAGTCCCATTCGACCGAAGGCGGTTTTTGAGGTGTCCCATTCGACCGAATTCCGCCGAAACGTGCGGTTTTTATGTGTCCCATTCGACCGAACGCTTTTATGTGTCCCATTCGACCGAACGCTGCTATATAAATTGGCTTTTGGAATGAGCATGAATTTTATTTTTATCTTCACCTAGTCAAGAAAAGTAACTGAACCAAAACTGAAATAGTAAACTTAACCAACTCTAACCTAACCTAACCTAACCTAACCTAACCTAACCTAACCTAACCTAACCTAACCTAACCTAACCTAACCTAAACATGGATCTTCGATAGTACATACCTTATAAATAAAATACCAAATCACCCCGCCAATTGGGCTACATTTTAAAATTCTTTCGGTCGAATGGGAATAAACGTTTCAGTTACCCATGAAAATGACGTAAGCCACATTTTCATTGGTTGCTGAAACTTAGGAGCAACCAACACAGCACCCCACACAAGGAAAACGCAACCCGTCAAACGTCGTTGATTTTCTTGCGTACATTTTTCAATGGTTAGACGCTTTAGCGCCTGCTGCGTTCAGCGTAAAGGCTCGTCCAATGAAATTTGTACACAACACAGCGTTAGCGTGTTTAAAGGCTAGCTGCGTTTTCTTTGTGTTTTTTGCCAGTAGCGGCGCTGAGGGTGGGCTGAAGTGGGCTTTAGCCCCCCCGCATTTCTGAGAGGGGCCACATATTTATATTAAAAGGGCCACATATTTATAATTAAGAGGCAACATATTTGAATTTATGAATTTTCTTTATCTCTAGAAATTTGTTTTATTGCCAAGAAAAGTTTTTCTGGAAAAAAACTTTCAAAATCAATTTGTTTACTCAATAAGATAGTAGACCATAAACAGATAGATTCGGGAGGAAGTGAGCGAAAATTGAGAGAAAGTTGAATGGGCAATAGAAAGAAAAGAAAGGGGATTTAGGGAAATACCCCGGGCATGCACGTGTCCCCTCCAGGTCGGATACAAGGTCATAGGGGTCCAGTAAACGCGATGAGAGCGGCAACAATAAACGACCTTGCTCTTCTCGCTTCCTGGAAAATTTTTAAGGGGTCACTAAAGTTGTAAGGGCCACAAAATTCTTAGGGGCCACAAAATAATTAGCCCACCTGTGAAAAAACCGTAGCGACGCTACTGTTTTTTGCTTCTAGCGGAAACTTCCTATTGTTGGCCAGCACGAATCATAGCTGCTCCGTTTAAAAGTTTTGCAAATCATTAGATAGTTTCAGTTACTCATGCAAATGACGTAAGCCACATTTTCATTGGTTGCTGAACCTTCCTATTGTCGGCCAGCATTAATCGTAAACCGAGCTGCTTCGTGTAAACATAAGTCTATATTTGTATTAAATAAGTGGGTTAATTACTACTGGGGTGACAATGAATTGACGTAATACCCAAAAGGATCAGCGCAAGACAAAGCTTATCAAAGATTTAATTTAAAGTTGAGATTTAACCCGCGCACCTAAATTCAAATATTAAATTTATATATCTTTATTAATTTAAAATGATATATTTGAAGTAGTGGAGGAATCGTTGGTTACGAAATGTATGTTGGCTAGTGTGAATATGCCTTAACTGTTGGTAACTAACAAACGCAAATTTTCATCTAGATTCATTTCTAAATAGACCAAACTAACACGCATAATGAATGCTTGGAAACCATAATATTATATAGTTACAAATAACAGCTTGAAATGGTGGAGGCTTTTAACTTATGTTTTAATTTTCTAAATGGTGAAGGTCTGTATAGGTTGTTTACTATTCCTATCATTACTACTTTTGTAAGTAACATAATGATAATAGGTCTGACACCGTACAATTTATGTTAATGATAGTCTTTTAAAAAGCGATTGTGTAATAGGCAGTTTTTGAACAGAAAATTAGCGAATCTGTTCCATTGCGCCGAATCCCATTCGACCGCAAAAGCCGCACTTTTTACGGATTTAGGATTCGGTCTAATGGGATTGTCCCATTCGACCGAAAAACCCCGCACTTCTACGGGTTTAGGATTCGGTTTTATCCGTTTCAGCATCTGTCAGAAGAGCATGCAGTGTTACCTAACATAACCAAACCTAACCTAACCTAACCTAACAGACTTAAAAATATATTAAAACGCTTCCATAAAAAATCAAAAGGAGTAGAAAGAAAAACTATTTTTTTGCGGTCGCTCAATTGTGAATATTGCGTCGGTCGATTAGAAAAATACAAAACCCGCCTTTGGGCTAATTTCATCAAAACATTGGCGGAATTCGGTCTAATGGGATTTGGCGCAATGGAAGATACCAAAATTAGCTACTATAAATGATTTACATTGTCATGGGTGAAACAGAATACCAGTAAAAACAATTATAGTTAGAGGAATAGTATGTGTCATACTTATGTTCTTCTGTTACTTATGTTGTTATTATTATTTGAGTGTTTTGCGAGGGGCTGATCACTCCGCGTAATCGGTGTACAGAGCCGTACCTTTGACTGTACTAATGGGACTACGCGTAATCTTTGAAGTCCCTGCCTTTGGCAGTGCTAATCTAAGCGTAATCCGGTGTACAGACTTTCTAAGAGTGGTTAGCCCCTCGGTGTTTTGAGTGCGATACGAATTAATCTCGATGTATTTTCCACAGTCAAGAATTCGCATACTCGTCGAGTAGATCCAATCTCGCCAAAAGCTGCTTATCTCAAGTAAGTTCCACTTTATTTTCGTTCCCTTAAAGTTAAGGTTTAGACTGAAATAACGCCGAAGTAATCTGTTTAATTGCACAGGGTGATACTCCGCTTAAAACAGCCCTGGTTTTAGATATAAACAAATTTTAATTTTTAATATAAAATGGTGAAAGGATTATCTCAGCCTGTGCCTTTCCTTGGAGGCACGACCTGCCTTTTCCGTTCGTAAATGCGTAACTTTACTCTTTAATTTTAAATAGAGCAAACCAGATATACTTAGTTCTAACGCGGATAGTTATCCTGAGCGGGGATTAACTAACGGTAACTATTACAACGGACATCATAACTACAACGGTCATCACGTCCCGCCTCCTACAAGCAGCACCCCCAGAGTAACTTTTCAAACACCTCTAACGTCTACAGTTAGTCCCAAAGTAAGCGACATCTCCACAGTCTTTTTTTAAGCATGGATAGTAGATTTCAGAGGATCGGTAAAAAGCCTGGTTTTTAGCCCCCGTTAACCAATCACACTAAGGGAGTCGTCCAAGGTTATTTGAAAAACAAACAAGTATCGCTAAGAGTGGACGATACGGTTCGAAAAAAGAAAAAAGATAAACACGAAGTACATTTTTACGCCAAAAGGTATTTTTTCACGTTGTTATAGATTAAATATGATATACTAAATATCAGTTGATAGTTTTTATTGAATTAAAAAACGAAGATTAAAAATTACTAAAATATAAAGCGCAAAAAATACGTAACAATATCAATCGCATTAGATTGCCATTTTGAAATTTTAAGATCACGTGGTAGAAACGACCTTGCAAGACTCCCTCGGAGTCTCTCGAGCTGATTGATACGCGCGGAGAAATAAAATGCTCTGTGGAAGCTAGTAGCAACAAACACAAGGAGAACGCAGCTAGCCTTTAAACACGCTAACGAAGGGTTGTGTAAGAATTTCATTGGACGAGCGTCACCAGCCTTTACGCTGAACGTTTTACGGGCAGGGGGGGAAACAATTTCCGAATTTTCCCCTTTCAACGGCAGCAGGCGCTAAAGCGTCAAGCCAATGAAAAAGGTACACAAGAAAATCCACGACTTTTGACGGGTTGCGTTCTCCTTGTGTGGGGTGTTGTGTTTGTTGCTCCTAGGTGGAAGGGTATCGAAAACCTGTCCTCTTAATTTACTGTTCCTGTTTTAACCAAATCTCATTTGATAATATCCGTACCTTAGCCGAATCCGTCCGCTTACCAGTGGTCCGCTACGTCGTCCCCCGGAATTCACGGGCAGAAAACGGAGCAAGGAAATGGTCACTACAACGAAAACGGACACTTGACCCATGAAATGAGCACTGAGCTTTAACAATAGCTTTTTATTGCTTCTTTAAGTTTTAGACCAATTAACTTTAATTTTGAATGTATCGTGTAGTTAACAAAATGTAAATATAAAATGTCAATTATTTTCTCTAATGTAAATAGTTCGTATCTCCCTTTGTTCTTTATTTTTTGTAAAAAAAAACATGGTGTGTCATGATTATAAATATTTGATTAAATTAAAAAAATGTTGTATTGGAAGTAGTCGTAGATTTTTCCAATCTTAAAATAGCCCAGTTTATAGCATTGAATAGGCGCTTAATTATACCCCTCTCTGACTGTCTTGCCCTCAGTAGCGTCGCTAGGGTGTTTTAGGCGGCGCTTGAGCCACCTGTCAAATTTCTGAAGTGCCACCTAAAATTTCCGAGAAGCGCCTCTTAAAATTCCCAATTTTTCCAATTCACTTGTCGAAAAGTTTCTTCCAACTTAAAAATGGGCATCAAAAATTTAATTTTTCATAGTTGGCTCCCCCCCTCCCCCATATCACTCACTAGGACGACCTTGACCAGTGTTAATGGCTTAAGCGCCACCAGTTTTGAAATCCTGGGCCGCGTCAAAATTCTGAGAAGGCATTCTTCTCTTGAGAAGAGTTCTTCGTGAGAATTTTTATCCCCGTGAGAACTCGCTAAAATGCGTCAAATGTAAAATGATGGCGGCTTACAAAGTTACGATAATCCCACGAACGTAATAAACTAAGCCTTTGACAATTAATATTATTTTTACAGAATTTCACGACAATATATGAAGGAAGGAAAGATTTTATTTATAATTTAAAAGGAAAGGTTTCATAGGAAATTTAACTAACCATTCTATATTCTCTGAAATTAATAATCGTCCACAAAATTATCATAATGTTTATTTTCTTCAGCATCAAGCAAACTTATTAGAATATTAGCTGCCATTTTTATTTGTAATTTGACCGAGTGAGAATGCTCGGAGGCATTCTCACTCTTCTCAAGAGAACTCGTGAGAAGAGATTACGTCACCTCCTGTGAGAAGAGATTACGTCACCTCCTGTGAGAATGACCGTCAAAATTTTGAGTAGTGAGAATTCTCACTATCAAGGGAAGAATTCTTAGAATTTTGACGTGCCCCTGGTGACGCCACTGCTTGCCCCCCTGTTGAAAAATGATCTATGCATAGAAAATTCTCAGCTTTGACAAACAGAAACCATAGGCAAACCAGTTCTATGTCCAGTCGCAGGAGCACAAACTCTATAATCGGCTATGAATTATCTTTTATTTAAGCACGGACTGTAAATTTTACAATCCGTGATTTAAGGGACTATTGAGATGTTCGGGACTCGCGCACCAACACCATAGGTACCGTTTCGTATGTAGAAGAAATAGCGCCATCTGCTTTAATACTTGTCAACTAAATACGGGGATAAATAGCGGATGAGGGTTGAATTTTCATGGATTACAGAGAAAATATTCATTGATCAGTCAATGAAATACTACTTGTTTTCAGCATAACTAGCGCCAATAGAGATGTCGTGTTTTCAAAGCTTGATTTACGGCAATTAATTTATGTCCAGTTCCCGTATTTGGCAATAAAGCAAATAAGTAGGGGATCCGTTGATCAAATTGACCATAACCGGTAAATTATCGGCTCCACGAAAGAAACTACAATGGCCATCGAAACACGTCCAATTCACGTTGTCATAAAAATCAAAGATTTTTACGGAAATTCTTTCCTGTAGACTAACTTCTTTTTGTGTTGTTTTTCTCCAAACAACTTTTCCTTTATCAGAGGCAAGCTGACCACGTGGGAAATGCAATGGCGAAACTGAGGCCACAAGGCTATGCCCACCTGACTGAAAAGTTATCTAAATCGGATTAAGTTTAGCGCTCGACCCGTAATTGGTTTGATCTCGCTTAGAACCACTGTAGAGTGTAAAAAATTGTATACACTCTGGCTAAGATATGCGTAGACTATTAAAGTTATAAATATTGCCGCGCCCCTTTAGAAAAATGTCTGAGGACACCCATGACCATTACACCTGAAAAGATATAGAATAATTAAAATTTCAATAGAAACCTAATAACCCCAAATTACGAGAAATTGTAACTTGGCCAATCTCCAAAGATCATTCGAACAAGAACACTCAAACGAAACGGCCAATAAAATGGTCGTGACTAGTTCCAGTGAAGGCACACACGACATAATACAACCCTTACACATTAGAAGCTAAGCCTCGGTCACAGTGGTGTGTGGCTCATTAAAAAACTAACTTTCTTCAAATTGGGCCCCAATATAGCCGTAACTATTGGAGGTAACTATACAATTTAAGGGAAAAGTACATCTCGATTGTTCCAAATGGGGCCCCCGAAATTGCACGGGCCCCGGTAATTTGTACCGGCTGCCCCTTTCTTGTCGAGCCTGACTATGTGTATTCATATATGATTTCGTGCTTTAACAATAGACCTATCCATAAAGTAACATTGGCATTCATGTTTTGATGTTGCTGCTGCGTCACGGGTGACGTATCGATGACGTTTTACTACGAAAAGCCCTGGACATAAGAGTAAATTTGACAAGGCACCCTGTTTTGAAGCATAGACTGAACTGAACTTCTACGTATTTCGTAACGAATGAGCTATATAAAAGTATAGAGTATAGAAAGAAGAGGAGTCGAAGGCTGTTTTTTTGGACATAGAGTATAGACAGTGCGTTTCCAATTAATCCACCTCCACCCCACATTTTAACACGTGATTTTATTTACCTACTCAGCCATAAACTTGAGAGCCGGCCATAGAGCATTGAGCGGACGGCTTACGTGAAAAAATGACGCGCGCAATACCGGAAGTTAAGAGACAAAACTCGAAAGCGAGATCTTCAGAACGTAGCCTTCGACTCCTCTTCTTTCTATACTCTATGATAAAAGCAAGTGTAACCTATTTTATAGAAATACCTATTTGAACTTTAGCGCACATATAGGGACTTTGGGTTTTGGAAGTAGTAGACAACCAAACAGTATGAAAACTTTTCAACGCCTCTTTTTATTGTGGAATCATATTGCGTTTTTCATTTTCTGCTCTAGAGTGCTCGCAGATTGATTTGTAGTGTCCGTTTATTTTGAATGATTTTATGGTTTCGATAAATTAAAATGTTATTACAAGTTTTAATTCCTTTAAAACTAAATTTACTACTACTATCGCTATCCCGCCGGGAGTAGTGGCGTACTCCTGTAATCCTAAGCGTCTGGGAGGCAGAGTTTGTGGATGGCCGTGTGAGGACAAGGATCCTAAATGTTAGAAGGATAGGTAGCCCTCCGCCCAGCCCGTGTTTTCAAAACGCAGGCAGCGCCGTTTATATTAAGGGAGCCTCTAAACGTGGGACGTCTTGTTTCTATTCCCTCAAGGACAAATTTTGGAGGTGCTTCCTCCATGTTTTGTCCTTGACGGAATCTAAAGACGCATTGTCTATCGCGCATGACCCACCGACGGCGCTGCCATTTTTCGTCCCTCGCCTCATATCCTTCTAACATATAGGATCCTTGGTGAAGACGACCACCAATCCCACAACGGGTGATCGGGATACTTCCGATGCGGGTGTCCCCACGTATCCCCCCGTTGGCGTGGCCGTTACACATATCTCATCCTGATTAATCAGTTATTATGTGCTGGTGTCTAAGGCCTTGGGTCGACACCGTTGTGTGGATGTCAAAAAAAAATATCGCTATCCCCAATAGTGAAAGATAAGCGATCGACCTGGGAGTTATATTTAATTGTAGAGGACTGTGGCTTACAGCCCAACAAAACGCTCTTTCGTGTTAAATTTAGCTTTTACCTGAGCTGGGTTACGTCAAGTTACTAAGAAATCTTGCAAAATTTATAGGATTTCTTATTTTCTTAGCATCTCGTTAACTTGAAGGTTTTATGAACCGGAAGTAAGAACGATTGACGTTATTGTTATCAACTTGTACATTAACTTAATAAACCGAAGAGGAATTTTATAGAAAAATAATTTTTCAAATTACCTGGTTTTGGAAATAAATAAATCAGAAGTAATATTTCCGAGATCCAGGACCCGTAAGGTACTGTTTATATAGTGCTTGTGGTAATAATGGAAACTTTTCACCTGTAAACAGAACGTCGTGTTTTTGCCAAGCCTTCATATGTCAAAAAAAGCTACCTGGTTAAAAGGGAACGCCATGTGAAACGCTTGTTGCTGCCGTAAAGGTTAAAAATTCCCATTATTTTAACAAGCACTATATAAACAGTGACTTGCAGGTCCTGGCTCTCGGAAATATTACTTCTTTGCAATTTCCTGGGAGGATGATTTATTGTAGCGCCTATTCGCTTCAAACTGCAATATTAATAAAAAGGTGGAAGGAAAGGGGATCATTTTACGTTTTTGGCCTTTTAGGCAATTATGGTCACAGTGAAGAGTACAGGAAAAAGCGTATTTCAAGACCTGACACAAAAGATAAAATCTTTGGCACCGCAGCGCCATCTAGGCTCGTTTCACCAGCCAATACTACAGATTTTTAAAACAGTTTAGAATTTTCTCAAACTTAAAACACGAGTTAAACTATCTTTGATAAAAGAGATGGCTCAGAAGAAAGGTGCTCACATTTGGATTAACCTTCAAGTTAGAAACCGCGAATGAATAAATCATTCAATATTCATCATCGCCATCCCCAGTTTCGAACCCCGGACCTATCGCGCGCAGTACTAATGCGTTACCATCAAGCTACTGAGCTTGAGTATCTGTGCGTAATATGAGAGCTTCGACGTGTCTTGGGCGCTCAAAATAATTTGTCGGTAAAAACTAAAAAGAAGTTATTCGTTATTATATTAATTTGATCATTACGTTTATTTATTTTCATACCCAAAACGGAAAATAAATCGAAGTCAATAAAATGTTTAATATAATACTTCTCCTTCTTGTTGCTAGATGGCGACCGGTACCCAAAAAATCAAAAACATGTTTCATATATTACTTGTACTTCTCGTTGCTAGATGGCGACAGGCTCTCTAGGCCGCTAATGAAAAATATTAGACAGTTTCCGCAACTCATAAAAATTACATTAACGCGAACGTCTACGTCTCTCTCCGAGGTTGCAAGCGTTTAAATGAATTTTTCACGAGTGGCTGAAAGCCTGAAACTGTATTTCTTCACACAGACCGTAGAAGACACAGATTCTTATTCTCAACGAAATAGACGTATACGTGTTTTAATATTGATAATCGTCTGCAAATATATTTATTTTAAATCTTCCAGCACGTAGAGCTCGTAGTTAAATTAATAACTTCAAAAATACGAAAAATGAGCTTTTATGATAATTAAATTTCGTCTTAGGGAAATAACGGAACTGGTAAAACACCCACGCGCGAACCCACGTCCATAAAATAACATTATACATAATAAAGGCAGCGTTTCGGAGCCTATTTTGAAAACGCTTTCCGCGTAATCTTCCCGAGAGAAAAACGGAAACGCCTCACTTCCTCCGTCTTCCTTCCCGACCCTAATGAGCCCTGTTTCAAACCTTCGTAATGGGGGTCGCCATTTTCTACCAATGCAAACGTATAAAAACAAGATCGAAAACGAGGCACATAGAGTCGAAACATGGAAGGCGACATACGGATGGGGTTTTATTACAGCCAAAGACAGATTAACATCTTGTCGCTTTCCATCTCCCAAGAATTAGCGCATTCAAAGTTGAGAATACTTGTAGAACTCATGGAGACTTCCAAGTTATGATGTTTTTCAAATCGGGTAACGTCATAGATGTCGGCGCCATTACCGGGAAATGTTTTCTCTATTGCTGACGTCACACTATGTATCGCTTTAGATACTAACCCCATATTGTAAAATCATAAGTTTATAATTTTGGGTTACATAAGTGTTCCAGTTAAATTTATTCCACCCTATTAAATGTTAGGCCTAATACGGGCTCTTGGCCTCGTGGTCATATCGTCATAGTGAGAGTGCCGGGAAGCAGCGCCTTGGCGTAGCATTGGCGCGTGATAATTTGTTGCGTATTTTTCTCGCTAGAGGCGCTTATGACGTGTATTCTCTGTCACACCACCATAAGTAACATAATAAGAATAAGTATGGCAATTAGCGAGATTTACAACCAAACTAATCTACATAGTTATTGCGTAATCAAGATGTTTTCTCAGCACAGAGCCCTCTAGTGTCTAAAATATGCGAGACTTCCGCTAAGCCGAAATATCTGGTTTCCGATAGATAGGCGGAATATTAGGTTAAAATGATAAAAATTTAAAAAGTTTTTCTCGTCGCCACGAGCTCATGTTTTTTTTATCACGCGTGATTCGCACGCGGGCTTCTAAACAAAGCCAATGCCCCTCGCGACTCCAGAACGTGCTCTCCGATATTAGGCTTACATTTTTATCAAAACGTAGTCATCCAAAACGGTAAGTCGCGAGTTCAAATCACAGCTTGAAGAGAGTATCAGTGCCGAAAAAAGGTTCGGTTAGAAAATTAGCATTAAAGCAATAGGAAGTGTCATACTTATTGTTATTATGTTACTTATGCACCACCAATAGCCAACAGGGATTATTTCAACCAGCTGTCACATTTCTGGCACATACTAAATAGGAAACGTTAAATATCCTAGTATCGAAGGGTCCGAAATAGGAAAGAAAAATTGTTTAACAAGTCAGTGGTTTAGCAGGCTGCCCATTCTCAAAATAACAAATTGTATAGATGCATGGTTCAACGCGCGTAATAAGGCACATGGGAAACGGAGAACAGAAGGGAGGTTCTGTGTCTGCACACCCCCGTTGCATTTCCTTCGACTCCCCTGAAATGTTCATATCCTCTTTGGCCCGAAAAAGAACGCTGTGGGTGTACTTTTTAAAAACTCTTTCAATTTTAAAAGTCACAACAAAATGTTCGCGACTCAGTGTTTCGAGAGCGGACGAACTTTTTGAACGCGCTTTATTTGCCGCTATATAGAAATCGAATGACGGAAAAGGGTTTTTTGAACCCCGAAAACTCTTCTAAATGCGGCAAAAATGAATCCGTTGGAAGAGAGAGATGAAAATTTATCTGACAACATTTCTCAGCATCCATACGCAATTCGCGACCCAGGGATTTTCTGAGATTTCCTCTTTCCTACGCCGAGAGCTAACATTCTATTTTTAAATGAGGGTCGCTGAGAAAATGGCGCTCGGTAATAGCAATCAGAGGATGGTAAGTTTTGCCTTGTTTACTAGCACTTTCTTTCCCACCATCAATAATTACGCGATTAAGTATACTTTTAAATATAAAGATTAGTAGTTGGTTTTAATTTATCGCGATATTTGTGAAAGTGTTTGAGATTTTTTTTAAATTCATAAGTTTATTCGTAAGTGAATAATAATGCGTAGCACCATAAGTTTATAAATGTTTACACATAAGTGTGTCAGTTCCCTATCCTCTTCCTTCGTGTTAAAATTTTATTGAGAACCATTTTCACAATGACTACACATTTTAGGTAGTGCCGAGGCCTAGAACCGGCGCCTGATAATTTATTTGTAAGCTATACGCTAGTGGCGGTTATGGTTTTTTTTGGGTATGACGTCAATTCGACGTCATTCCACACGTAGCTATCGGTTATTATTTTTACTAACCGATACACTCATGGAACTAAAAATTATAGACTTATGGACACACTATTATAATCTAGATTTTTCGTATATTAATAAATCATAGTAAAATAGTTAACTTTATCTGAGTTAGGTAGTAAATATTCTAATAATAATAATATAATCAGCTAGGTTAATACCCAAGGCACCACCTTAGGCAGAAGAGAGCTAGCGACTTTTAAAGCCATTAATTCATGTGGCCGGGTTACAATGCGTAGGAGAGTGGTGGCAAGCCCTTCATGCCACGCGAGCCGACAGCTCCCTACACTAACCTATACCAGTTTTAATGGAATGGGGAAACCGAATAACTCGGGGGAAAAACCTCTTTTAACCAGTGGAAGGAGCGGTTCAGAGTTTATACCCAGTGCCACAAGCTGGGATCGAACCCTGCTCCTGTGGTTTATTTGTTTTATGGCAAAAATAACCAAAAACCAAAACCAAATTTTTCTTGGTGGGCCGGTCACTCTATTTGGCGCCAGAAAGCTGCAATGTCCACCAGCCTTTTTTGACGTAAATATCAAAAGTAAAAGTAAATAAGAGTGAAAAAGGTTTGTCTATTTCTCAAGATTCCAACTTGTATTCCACCGCCGTAAAAAATAGTTCGACCCCTTTTTTAAAACTTTAATAAACTAAAACTAAACCTTTAAGTCTTTACAAAACTAGATTCAACAATTTTTCTTATCTTTCTATTTCTAAAACTAAAAATAGTCAAAGTAAAATAATGGGCTAATTAGCGTTATCAAATAGGCTTCAAATTCTTATCCAGAAATGCAATATTTGATTTTATAAAATTAACATGTCTTGCCCAACTTGTTATAATGTTTGCTCTTACCAAAGATACTCTAGATTACGTATATTCTTCGCCTGAGCGATTTGCTCTAGAAAAACCAATATCCCTCGAGCTTTTGCCAAAAGTATAAATTCAGACCGCAGAAGTAGGTTGGGGTGAAATTAATAATGAGACTTTAAAAATAATTTTGAATTAACTATGAACTATGTATACACTTTCAGGCCATTTATTAAACGTTCTTAGATATATCTCGTGCGGTGGTGAGGTTTCGCGTCAATGTCACCTATGAGCAACAAACACAAGGAGAACGCGGCTATAGCCTTTAAAAACGCTAACGCAGTGTTATGTACAAATTTGATTGGACGAGCCTTTACGCTGAACGTTTTACGGGAGGGGGGGGGGGAGAAAATTTCCGAATTTTCCCCTTACGACGGCAGCGGGCGATAAAGCGTCTAACCAATGAAAAATGTACTCAAGAAAATGCACGACTTTGGACGGGTTGCGCTCTCCTTGTGTGGGGTGCTGTGTTTGTTGCTCTTAGGTGCCCTTAATACGCCTTTGAATAACCACCGAGCTTACCTCATAAAGATAATGAAATTTCCCCATGCCCTTGTAATACTGCGGGGATGGTCTAGTTTAAATAATTTTAAAAACTAAAATAAATTTCAGTTCATTTTATATGTTCTCAAATAATTTTCCTCATATTTTTGCAAATAAAAAAACATTTTTATCGGACAGTAATATTGATATTTTAAACCTTTTTTCTTAAGTTTGAGCTTTGCAAAGCAAATGTAACAGTAAGTTAATAACAATTAAATTAATTAGGATAGGATTAATTTGGGAAATAGTTAATTTTGCATAAATAAACGAATTTCAACTTTTTTTTATTACAAAATTTAACGAACCCAAAGGCCGGTAAAACAAAATAGCCGTTATCCTAAAAATTGCCCTTTTCATTTTTGACTTTTGAGCAGCTCTTAAGCGAAAGAAAGTGACGGCTAATTTCTTACTGCCATCAACAATCGTCAAAGCGTACTAGAATAACATTACTACAACATCGTTAATTTACAATAGAGAGATAATAACGAGGCTTTTGTTATTTCCAATGAAAAGTCTTCGACCCCTTCATCAGGTTCAATAAAAAAAAAATACGAATCTTCTCTGTTGTCATTTGATCCAAATCTCAATTTGCAATTTAAGAAGTACATTTTGAAACTTCGTTAAATATAAAAATAAGAAAACTAATAACTTAAAACCACGCATATCCACTCGAGAATTAAAATAGATGTTTTGTATTTCAAAAAGAGATATGAGAACCTACCAGTATTTCGAACCATAAATAACATAATAGACCTAAGTATGACACTTCCTATTCGACAGAGGCAGTGTTTTTCGCCATATAAATAATTACGTGGCGGAGTGCGGGGACTATATTATATACACTATAATACAGGCATATGAAAATACCTTCGAACTTGTAATGCTAAATACGTCATCAGTGACGTAATCACTGTAGTACAATCGAAGTTACGGGCTCGTGATCAGTCTCTGGCTAAGGACTAATTAATCTCCGTAAGTAGTCGCGCATGATCATACTTTTGTTGGTAGAGTGACGCTTTGTACTTCTTAAAGGCCTAGGTTTTCTTCCGCCTGTCCCCCTTCAAATTAGGCCAACATGTTCAGCGAAGGGCCTACCACCAGGGTATTTGTGCTCCACTAAGTTAATTTAAAGGGGGACAGGCAGAAAAAAACCGAGGGGCTGATCACTCCGCGTAATCGGTGTACAGAGCCGTACCTTTGACTGTACTAATGGGATTAGGCGTAATGTTTGAAGTCCCTGCCGTTGGTAGTTGTAATCTAAGCGTAATCCGGTGTACAGATTTTCTAAGAGTGGTTAGCCCCTCGTACGTAAGTTAGTACAGATTTAACACTACCAAAGTCTGTACTCATTTTTATATTTATGTAATCGGTGTACAGATTTTCAGAGAGTGGTTAGCCCCTCGAAAAAAACCTAGGCCTTTAAAGGAGCCTAAACGTCCAAGATCCAATTACCCCCGCAGTGATTTTGTCGGATTACGCAATCACTTTTCGATAAAGTGTCATTAGACGATATCGTTTGGCGTGATACTTCCGCGCATTACGTTACTTTTGCTCCCATTGAAATGATATTTTATAGACCTTCTTTGCTCTGTCCTGTTTTCCCTTTGGAATTCTTCTGCCAAAACAAAAATGAAGCGAATTACGCCAGAATCGAAACATTAAACCTATTAGATGTTGGCTTGTGTTGAATTTAATACGATGCAATTATTGAATTATTGAGCCTCGTGATTCTACGAATATGAACAAAAATACATTTCGAGAAAAAGATGAAACCTTAAACATTTCTAAATCACAAGCCTACTTTATAATGGTTTCGAAATCGACGTGAGAGTTCGTCGCAGCCTCGATTTAAAATCATAAAAAAGCTGATTATCGTTTTCATTATTTTTTGTTTGGGGGGGGGGGGGAACTAGCGTTCGTTTAAGGGAACCAATGATATACCGAGGTGATTTGATTCTTTTAAAGGCCGAGAACAGAGATTCCATTTTCTCGTGCGCGAATTTTGACCACCGCAAAATTGAGTGACGGCGTGGACAGCTTGACCAACATCCATTCTCCGTTATTCAAGCTCTTTTTTTTTTGAGATACACAAATTGGTGTCGACCCAAGGCCTTAGACACCAGCACACAACAACTGAGTAATCAGCGTGAGATAAGTGTAACGGCCACGCCAACGGGGGGACAGGGGTGGGGACACCCGTGGCGGAAGTAGTCCAACCACCCGTTGGGGGATTGGTGGTCGTCCTCACACGGCCATCCACAAACTTTGCCTCCCAGACGCGGGGGCGGCGCTAGGGGGTAGGCCAGGTAGGCCACTGCCTACCTTAAAATTTTGAGGGGCCCCAAAATCACCGTATAAGGGGCCCCAAATTGATCTAGAAAGGGTCTCAAAATTGTCCCAAGAGATAAAATTATTTATAAATAACAATGAAACAATTGTCGATAATGTATTTAGAAATTTTTGAGGTATCTCCTAGTAAATAAAACCAGTTCTGTTATATTTGGACTCGTTTTACTGTTATTAGAACTTTTTTGTTCGTCATGTACATCACTACTTTATTTTATTGAAGCCCATTTATTTGGTTTGCCTACCCTCGCGAAAATTGCTGGCGCCGCCACTGCCAGACGCCTGGGATTACAGGAGGTTATTCAAGCTCTATTAAAGGCTCTAAATTAACGGTTCTCAACAGTTGTTACGCCATTATACGGAAATATTTAAATTCCAGATGGCGCCAGCAGTCTGAAACGATGAAATTTGAAATGATCTAGAAACCGTGAAAAATATATTGGTTTTTAGTGTTTCTTTTTTAACTTTTGTTTATAGTTTTTACAATTTAAGTTAGTGTTGTTAATTTTCCAGAAAAATAAAATGCGGAAAATTTTCCAGAAAAGTTTCCGAATTGTGGAAAAACCCCTTTAACCAGTTAGGAGAGATCTTGCAAAGTCAACGTGGAAGTAGTGGTTCCGAGCAGGGCCGGATTAACCAATAGGCCGAATAGGCCTGGGCCTAGGGCACCAAGCCTACAAGGGGCACCGAGAGGGTTCGAGAAAAATAAAAGTACAACACTTTAATCATTTGCTTTTCACAAAATATTTTCAGGAGTAATTTTAGTGAATGCGTTCACCCCTATGAACCAAAAACGTTTGATTGTCACATTCTCTGACGGACTGCCGTCTAGCCCCCGACGACAAACTAAATCTGGCAGCAAAATGAATTTTTCTTCCATTTCTCAATAATAAATTGAGGGAGCGCCTAGCTCGCTTCGCTCGCTATTGAAAGGGGGCACCAAAATTAACTTGGGCCTAGGGCCCCATAAAGTCTTAATCCGGCCCTGGTTCCGAGTTTGCACTCAGCGCCACAAGCTGGTATCGAACAAGCGTTGTCAGATCCTGAAAATTAAATTATCATAATATAGTCAAACAAATTTCGTACGCTTGAAACTTAAATTTTTTTAAACACCTAAGGAGAGGGGTCGGAAGTCGATTCGAAAAACGTCACTGACACGTCATCTGAGTGTAACTTTGTATAGGCGATGAACGGCTACCGAATGACGTATTTTAAACGGACTTCACCCCCCCCAGCTCTGCATTGAAACTCCCTTTAAAGTTCGACCAATTAAAAGTTGCGGTTTTAACCGGTTTTCAGCCAAATAGACGCTTCAATAAAACATCTTCAAGGTAATTACCAAGAAGTAATATTTCCGAGACCTGCCAGTTACTGTTTATATAGTGCTTGTTGAAATAATGGAAACTTTTCCAACAAGCGTTTCCTTTTAACCAGGTAGCTTTTTTTGATATATTAAGGCTTAGCAAAAACACGACGTTCTGTTTATAGGTGCAAAGTTTCCATTATTTCAACAAGCACAGTATAGTACGGCATTAAAAATATCGTACGCCCCAAATATTAGCTCGAAATTATCGACGTGCACGATAATTATTGTACGTCTGGTAACGCTGGATCGAATCCAAGACGAAATTACTAACCACTCCGCCATCCAGGGCCGGCGTTAGGGGGGGGGGGTAAGTGGGGCAAAAGTACCCCAGGCCCGGGCCTCCGAAAGGTGCATGCCGGCCCGGGTGCCTAACTAAAATTTTCTGACTACTTCCAAAAAACCAAATTTTTGAGTAAAATAATTTGGGGGGTGGGCACTTTTTACAATTTACTTTGCGAAATGTTTCTTCGAACTCAAAAATGGGCATCAAAAATTTCATTTTTCGTAGCCGGCTTCAATGTTTAAACTTTCCAAACCCCCCCCCCCCCCTTCCCGCATATCACTCAATGGGATGGCCCTGACCAGTGCTTAATACTTACCCGTATTCTCGGACCAAAATCATAATAGAAATCCAAGAAAACAGAACAAATGTCTTGGGGAATCTATTAGTATAAGATTCCAATAAATGTTTTTGCACGAAAGACTTCGGTTAAGGTTCTATTTTTATACTTTATCTTATCTCTGGGAATTGATCAAGTTACTCTACAATAAATTAAATTAGGTTTAACCTTTTCCTTTGATCACCGATAAACGCATTTCAAACATTTTTGCTAGTATTCTAGGCGAGACTTCGTGGAAATTGTACAAAGAACCGGAATCTAAGACTTAATCACACGAGGCGAAATTTTTATCCAACTTGATAAGAGCAGGTTTCTACTGTATTCGCATTTTCGTTCCTCGAAAAATTGAAGAGATTTCGCGCGTTTAAACGGTGAAGAAAATTACTCCTAATAATTAAAAAAAAACAAATTACAATTGATATTAATATAGGCATATGTAACATAATCACTCATAAGTATGCCATAAAAGCATTTTCGTTAATGAAACCTTGTTCACGGGATATGACGTAAATTACGTCACTTACAATTCCGTGACGAAATACGCGTCATCAACTTTACTGATGGGAAACGGAAGTTAGTGAGAATTCCTCGCGCGTTTCTGGCTTTGCCCATGTCAAGTTTAGCTCGTGCCTCGCGATCACGTGATTTCATTTCCATGGTAACCTTTTCAATAGCGCAAGGATTATAAGCATTTTTGCATTTTTGGGTCCGCTTAATGTATGTTACGCGTAAAACAAGGTCTCATTGAATTTTTTTCAATGGAAATGTTATACAGAGGTATACTTATGAGTAATTATGTTACATATGATAAAGGTAATTAATTTTGATATCACCATTTAGTTTTGTTCAATAAAAAGGATGTGTACGAATATTATTCCATCCATTTTAAATATTTGAAGCTAAGGCTGCTAAAGGCTGATTCACACGGTCAGTGTTTTCCTGGTTTTCTCTATTTTCTCGTTTTACCACTAGAAAATAGAGAAAACCAGGAAAACACTACTCGTGTGAAGTTTTGTTGAAACGTGGTCAACAAAAGCGTTTGTGTCGAAACTGCCGATTTGCTTCTTGATAACAAAGAAAACATTTCCACAACGCGTTGCCCTTTGCAGCTGCTGTACAAGTTTTGAAGAACGATTGGTTTTGGCGACCGAGGCTTAGCTTTAAACATTTAAAATCTGACAATTTTGGTACACATCGTTTCGGTTATACTAAACTAAATGATAATATCAATGTTAAATACCCTAATGAATATAAATTGACGTATTTTGTAGTAGAAGATGTTTGTTTATTAAAAATTACTTCGCGCACCAACAAAGTCTCGAGAACCTTTCGCAGAATGAGTGACGAAAAAGAGTGTTTTTCGACCCAAAGTTGCGTAAAAATGTTGGCTCCTGTGAATAGGCGTTTGTTTCGCGACCTTATTGGACAACAATGTTTTGCAAAAATGTCGGCTCGTGCGAAATAAGGCTTTAGTTTGGAAGGGCCTTTCAAAGACAATAAATATAAAATTTGCTTGGTCTTTCCGATGCAAATTCGTCCCACGGAGCTCGCAGTGTTCGCCTCAATATTGTCTTCAAGCGACAAGCTTTACAATAAACCTGAAGCGCATTGGCCCTTTCCCGAACGTGTCTTCTATAGTTAAGGCATTATAATTAAATATTTATAAAACAACTGAGGTAGGCGTCTTTAAACCATCGCGTAATGCAGTCAGGTCCTTACAAACTTCAAAAGCAAAATCCTCGTAACATAGATGACGTGGATTTTGCTTTAGAAATATATTTAAATGTTGCGATGGATTCTGAAGCCAAACGTTTTCTTTTATCACAAATATTCAACTTTTTAAAACGCGCGTGCCTCTTTCAAATATTTAAATAAGTATTTAAAAAGTTACGCGGATTTTACTTCCCGGCAACCAAATTCCATTATCATTATTTAAATATGAACTAAAAAATTACCATAATACGTATTTAAAGCGATCGCGTCTTTGGTACCATTAGGTAGAAATTATTCAATTAGACCAGAGTCCGAAGAGATTCTAAAGTTTTTACGTAGATGACGTTATTGTGAACTGAAATACATTGCTGAATTACTCGCTAAACAGGGGCGTAGGAACCCAAAATGTCCCTCCCAAATGGAGCTTCGCTTCAATTCAAAGCTTAAAGGGGAACGGCCAAGCTTTTCCAAATATGGCCTTATTTCCGTATCAAAAGATTAACAAGACGTTCAATATTCTAACTCGTACCTTTTTTTTTGTCTTGAAAAAATAACTTTTGGCCCAAAAAGTTGAAACGAAAAATAACGCCAGGTGTTTGGGTTGGAATTTTCGCCGCCATCTTAGGGGCTTCCGCCAGCGCCCCTAACCCCGTATTTGCGAACTATCCTAACTTTTAAAATCGCGCAATTTAGGCTTAAGTCTCTTATAACTGGAACGCGCCGCGCGTGCAAAACAAATTTTTTGCGTCTTCAGCAGCGCGCGCTTTTACGTTGTTTTTCTGTCTCACCGACTTCTCACCAGGTGTCGCGACGGACGCGCGCGTTTCGATTTTCCGAAATTTCTTTATTTTATTAAAAATTAACCACTCAATATTTTTTGATGCGGTTTTCACCATAAATTTTAGTTTTTAATGGGCTATAGGGATATCTAACTGGTTAAAGCTTGCCTGTTCCCCTTTAATTATATTCAGCTAGGCTAATACCCAAGGCACCACCTTAGGGTAGGGACCTTTAATGCCTGTAAATCAGGTGGGCGGGTTACAATGCGTATGAAAATTACATTCTACATTTCATGTGCTGTCGTTTCATTCTATTGTTAAAATATATTTATTAATTAATTAAAATTAATCAAATTTCATGGTTGGTATTATCAAAAAGAACTCAAATTATTACACAGCAGTCTTTAGAAAAGTACAAGCTTTTTAAAAAAAAGCGAAGCAATTCTATTGAATAATTTCATATTAATCCGCTAGGCTAATACCCAAGGCACCAAGGCCCGAGTCAGATAGCGACTTTTAATGCCTTTAATCAGGTGGTCGGGTTACAACGCGTAGGAGGACGGTGGAAAGCCCTTCGTGCTACGCGAGCCAACAGCTATCTTCACTAACTATTACGTTAGTTTTTTACGGAAAGGGGAAACCGAAGAACTCAAGGGAAAACCCCTTTTAACTCGTGCAGAGATAATTTTCAAACTCCACGCGTAAGGAGTAGTTAATGATAAACTAACCCCAGAAGATAAAATTAAACACTGGCGTTAATTTATTGATCTGCTCTTTGACTTGAGATTTGAATAAATATTGCTTTCGTATCAAATTATACAGGGTGTCCACTAAAAAACGAAAAATTATAAATAACTGAAAAGCGTATTTTTTTTTAAATTTCAAATTTCTATGGAACATTCCTCGTGCAGGGGGCAAATACTAATGACCTTGAACCATGTCTTCAAGGTCATTCAAAACCTAGATCGAGAACCGTTGGGTTTACGGATTTTGTTCCAATTAGAAAGTTGTTGCTCGCCATATTACTAGTTCTAATAACTTTGATTTGACCAAATTTGGCCGATCAGAAGCCCATAAATTGATGGTTAATGAATTCAGTGTTTGATAATAAAATAGTCTCATTAGTTTTTAATCAAATAAATTCTGAATAGTTTACAACGGTTCAATTATAGCTTTGTTCAACATTTCAAATGTAATGTCACGGAAGGCCTTAATTATTCTTTCTTGTTGCCATGTCAACCAATCTTACTAAAATCAGGTTCAATTCATTAACCTTCAATTTCTCGGCTTCTGATTGGTCAAATTTGGTCAAGTCAAAGTTATTTGAACTAATTATATATCGAGCAACAACTTTCTAATTTGAACCAAATCCATAAACCCAACGGTTCTCGAGATAGTTTTGAATGACCTTGAAGACACGGTTCAAGGTAATTAATTTTACACTAGTAAATGTCCCACTGCACGAGGAATGCTCCATAGAGATTTGAAATTTAGAAAAAAAAAACATTTTTCAGTTATTTATAATTTTTCGTTTTTTAGTGGACACCTTGTATTTCCAATTTGCTAAACGATATTATATTTTTCGATAATTATCACCTTGAATCCATCTAAATATTTCCAAAACGTTTTGGGAGGCTTTTAGCTTTAAAACAAGGTTTCCAGGGTTCGGAAATGGTATTTAACTGGTAAATAATGGTAAATAACGAAATATGGTATAAAATGGGAAGAGCACTAAATAATGATAGATAATGGTATATAACATATTTCAATGAAATATTTACAGTAATTAAAACTTAAATCTACCTTTATGGCGACAGAAACTTACCAGTCCTAGAAGGGTTAGGCAAACTTTTGCTATTAGGCAACGAACTTTTGAACCGCCTGAGTGTTTTTGGAACACTGAAGGGGTCAATAAATATAGTTGGTTTATAGAGTAGCCACCACTTTGAGGGTCGTCAGGTCACGTGATAGTAGAATTACTTTTAAAAAATGGATTTGTTTTAAGAAGTTTCAGTTAAATTTTAATTTATATTCCCATAGACCTTATGTTAAAATTGAGATTTTTTCTTATTGAAATAGGGCTACTATTATAATGTTAATTTAAATGTTTTTGGGAAAAATTAAGAAATTGATAGTTCTCAGCACTAAACGCGAGTCTAATCAAATGAATAATTTTGTTTTACCGATACACTAACAGGAGATTCAGCCAGCCTCCTATTTCAACAAACCTCGCAAAAGCGGCTACTTGAGGAAACTGACCAGGCGAGGATGGCTGTATCGAGGGCCTTGGAAGAACAGATTCTGCATTTTGGACGGCACCAAGCTCTACTTCTACGAGGACGAGGTGAAATTACACTCTAGCAAGAACGTATTTAGGTGTACTGAGAACGTACGAGTTGTCCCATTTAGAGAATCAATAAGTATACCAGGCAGGGGCGTAGGAACGTTCTAGAAGTTGGAGGGGGCAAAGAGAAACCAAAAGGGGTCTGGAGAATGGTTTGGAATGTTTAATGGAGTGTAGCTTCTCCGAATGCACGTGTACATTTTACTACTATGTAAATTGGCGGGAAAAGACTGAAATTTAAACACAGTTGAGATTCTACAAGCTTTATATGCTTTTAAAATTAGAATTTGAGCCTTTTGAAGATTTCAACTGACCAAAAAGTTGGAGGGGGCAATAACATTAGTTGCCCCTCCCAGCCAAATTCTAGAGGGGCATTGAGCCCCTTGCCCCCCCCCCCCGGGTTCCTACGCCCCTGTTACCAGGCAAGAACGGATCCGTGCATGGTCCAAGAATCTGAGAGGACTCGCAGTTCAGGCTTTAAAAAGCACGCGTTAATACTGAGAATTGGAAAATCACGGTTAATTTTAGTTCAGTGTGGACAAACTTGGCGTCGCTGAAGTCGATTTCCGGCGTAGATTCGTAGAGAAGCTGGAGCGTTCACGTTTAATTTTGACAAAATGGCGCCGTTGTTGTCGGTTAAATGATTAGGCTTAGTAAGTTTTAGACCTTTAATTTTTTAAATTGGTTCTTTCAAAGCTTAAGTAATGGTAATTAACCATTGTGTTAAGTAAAAATAACGAGCGAAAAAGAACCAGTAAGTCGTATATGGCTGAGGTTTTTTAATCAAATTAACTGGAATCCATTTAATTCCTAAACAAAATATTTAATGAACTAAGCCTAATCTAACTTTCTCGCAAGTACTGTCGCCTAAGCCCCGAATCGTAGTGATAGTTGAACAGAATTCTTGAAGCGTTTCAAAGCGGCTGGTGTACCTCAGTAAGCCTTCCGATTTAGGCCACGCCTACCATGTCAAAATATCGGGAACAGTGAGTCCCCTCAGAGAACAAACAAACATAACGTGTGCGTACTAAACGTTTCATGGCGCCTTCTGTTGACTGAAACGGGAACTACGCCTTTTTTGCAATTTTAAATATTATATATTGATATATTATATTTCATAATTTAAAATAATAATTATTAGTGATTAGGATTTATATCTTAATTAAATACTAAATGTTAAAAATTAGGATTTATATCTTAATTAAATACTAAATGTTAAAAATTAGGATTTATATCTTAATTAAATACTAAATGTTAAAAATTAGGATTTCTATCTTAATTAAATACTAAATGTTAAAAATTAGGATTTATATCTTCATTAAATACTAAATGTTAAAAATTAGGATTTATATCTTAATTAAATATTAAATGTTAAAAATTAGGATTTATATCTTAATTAAATACTAAATGTTAAAAATTAGGATTTATATCTTAATTAAATACTAAATGTTAAAAATTAGGATTTATATCTTAATTAAATACTAAATGTTAACAATTAGGATTTATATCTTAATTAAATACTAAATGTTGAAAATTAGGATTTATATCTTAATTAAATACTAAATGTTAAAAATTAGGATTTATATCTTAATCAAATACTAAATGTTAAAAATTAGGATTTATATCTTAATTAAATACTAAATGTTAAAAATTAGGATTTATATCTTAATTAAATACTAAATGTTAAAAATTAGGATTTATATCTTAATTAAATATTAAATGTTAAAAATTAGGATTTATATCTTAATTAAATACTAAATGTTAAAAATTATGATTTATATCTTAATTAAATACTAAATGTTAAAAATTAGGATTTATATCTTAATTAAATACTAAATGTTAACAATTAGGATTTATATCTTAATTAAATACTAAATGTTAAAAATTAGGATTTATATCTTAATTAAATACTAGATGTTAAAAATTAGGATTTATATCTTAATTAAATACTAAATGTTAACAATTAGGATTTATATCTTAATTAAATACTAAATGTTAACAATTAGGATTTATATCTTAATTAAATACTAAATGTTAAAAATTAGGATTTATATCTTAATTAAATACTAAATGTTAAAAATTAGGATTTATATCTTAATTAAATACTAAATGTTAACAATTAGGATTTATATCTTAATTAAATACTAAATGTTAACAATTAGGATTTATATCTTAATTAAATACTAAATGTTAAAAATTAGGATTTATATCTTAATTAATACTACATTTTAAAAACGAATAATATAAATATTATAATTACTATAATACTGAAAGTACAATTATAAATTTCAATTATAAATATTTTAAACTATTAAAACATAATTGTATACATTTTTTAATAATACATATGACTGCTTATAAATTTAGCAATATTTTTGACTCACAGATGGCGACTATTAAGCACAGTCCGTAAAATTGCATTCCGGTTCCGTTTCGTTATGTTTCCCGATGTGGTATTCGTATTCCTATCCGTTTCCGTTCCGTTTAATTTCCTAATAAACGTTTCCTACGATTCTGTTCCGGTTTCGTTATTCCATGTAGGATTTCCGTTCGTTTCCCCACCGTTTTATTTATAGTTTATTAATCCCGTCAGTTTCCGTTCCGTTTTATTTATAGTCTATTAATCCCGTCAGTTTCCCTTCCGTTTTATTTTTCGTCTATTAATCCCGTCAGTTTCCGTTCCGTTTTATTTTTCGTCTATTAATCCCGTCAGTTTCCGTTCCGTTTTATTTTTCATCTATTAATCCCGTCAGTTTCCCTTCCGTTTTATTTTTCGTCTATTAATCCCGTCAGTTTCCGTTCCGTTTTATTTTTCGTCTATTAATCCCGTCAGTTTCCGTTCCGTTTTATTTTTCATCTATTAATCCCGTCAGTTTCCCTTCCGTTTTATTTTTCGTTTATTAATCCCGTCAGTTTCCGTTTCGTTTTATTTTTCATCTATTAATCCCGTCAGTTTCCGTTCCGTTTTATTTTTCGTCTATTAATCCCGTCAGTTTCCGTTCCGTTTTATTTTTCGTCTATTAATCCCGTCAGTTTCCCTTCCGTTTTATTTTTCGTCTATTAATCCCGTCAGTTTCCGTTCCATTTTATTTTTCATCTATTAATCCCGTCAGTTTCCCTTCCGTTTTATTTTTCATCTATTAATCCCGTCAGTTTCCGTTCCGTTTTATTTTTCATCTATTAATCCCGTCAGTTTCCGTTCCGTTTTATTTTTCGTCTATTAATCCCGTCAGTTTCCGTTCCGTTTTATTTTTCATCTATTAATCCCGTCAGTTTCCGTTCCGTTTTATTTTTCGTCTATTAATCCCGTCAGTTTCCCTTCCGTTTTATTTTTCGTCTATTAATCCCGTCAGTTTCCGTTCAGTTTTATTTTTCGTCTATTAATCCCGTCAGTTTCCCTTCCGTTTTATTTTTCGTCTATTAATCCCGTCAGTTTCCGTTCAGTTTTATTTTTCGTCTATTAATCCCGTCAGTTTCCCTTCCGTTTTATTTTTCGTCTATTAATCCCGTCAGTTTCCCTTCCGTTTTATTTTTCGTCTATTAATCCCGTCAGTTTCCGTTCCATTTTATTTTTCATCTATTAATCCCGTCAGTTTCCCTTCCGTTTTATTTTTCATCTATTAATCCCGTCAGTTTCCCTTCCGTTTTATTTTTCATCTATTAATCCCATCAGTTTCCGTTCCGTTTTATTTTTCGTCTATTAATCCCGTCAGTTTCCGTTCCGTTTTATTGTTCATCTATTAATCCCGTCAGTTTCCGTTCCGTTTTATTTTTCGTCTATTAATCCCGTCAGTTTCCCTTCCGTTTTATTTTTCGTCTATTAATCCCGTCAGTTTCCGTTCCGTTTTATTTTTCGTCTATTAATCCCGTCAGTTTCCCTTCCGTTTTATTTTTCGTCTATTAATCCCGTCAGTTTCCGTTCCGTTTTATTTTTCATCTATTAATCCCGTCAGTTTCCCTTCCGTTTTATTTTTCGTCTATTAATCCCGTCAGTTTCCGTTCCGTTTTATTTTTCATCTATTAATCCCGTCAGTTTCCCTTCCGTTTTATTTTTCGTCTATTAATCCCGTCAGTTTCCGTTCCGTTTTATTTTTCGTCTATTAATCCCGTCAGTTTCCCTTCCGTTTTATTTTTCGTCTATTAATCCCGTCAGTTTCCGTTCCATTTTATTTTTCATCTATTAATCCCGTCAGTTTCCCTTCCGTTTTATTTTTCATCTATTAATCCCGTCAGTTTCCGTTCCGTTTTATTTTTCATCTATTAATCCCGTCAGTTTCCGTTCCGTTTTATTTTTCGTCTATTAATCCCGTCAGTTTCCGTTCCGTTTTATTTTTCATCTATTAATCCCGTCAGTTTCCGTTCCGTTTTATTTTTCGTCTATTAATCCCGTCAGTTTCCCTTCAGTTTTATTTTTCGTCTATTAATCCCGTCAGTTTTCCTTCCGTTTTATTTTTCGTCTATTAATCCCGTCAGTTTCCCTTCCGTTTTATTTTTCGTCTATTAATCCCGTCAGTTTCCCTTCCGTTTTATTTTTCGTCTATTAATCCCGTCAGTTTCCCTTCCGTTTTATTTTTCGTCTATTAATCCCGTCAGTTTCCCTTCCGTTTTATTTTTCGTCTATTAATCCCGTCAGTTTCCGTTCCATTTTATTTTTCATCTATTAATCCCGTCAGTTTCCCTTCCGTTTTATTTTTCATCTATTAATCCCGTCAGTTTCCGTTCCGTTTTATTTTTCGTCTATTAATCCCGTCAGTTTCCCTTCAGTTTTATTTTTCGTCTATTAATCCCGTCAGTTTTCCTTCCGTTTTATTTTTCGTCTATTAATCCCGTCAGTTTCCCTTCCGTTTTATTTTTCGTCTATTAATCCCGTCAGTTTCCCTTCCGTTTTATTTTTCGTCTATTAATCCCGTCAGTTTCCCTTCCGTTTTATTTTTCGTCTATTAATCCCGTCAGTTTCCCTTCCGTTTTATTTTTCGTCTATTAATCCCGTCAGTTTCCGTTCCGTTTTACTTTTCGTCTATTAATCCCGTCAGTTTCCCTTCCGTTTTATTTTTCGTCTATTAATCCCGTCAGTTTCCGTTCCGTTTTATTTTTCATCTATTAATCCCGTCAGTTTCCCTTCCGTTTTATTTTTCGTCTATTAATCCCGTCAGTTTCCGTTCCGTTTTATTTTTCGTCTATTAATCCCGTCAGTTTCCGTTCCGTTTTATTTTTCGTCTATTAATCCCGTCAGTTTCCCTTCCGTTTTATTTTTCGTCTATTAATCCCGTCAGTTTCCGTTCCGTTTTATTTTTCATCTATTAATCCCGTCAGTTTCCCTTCCGTTTTATTTTTCGTTTATTAATCCCGTCAGTTTCCGTTTCGTTTTATTTTTCATCTATTAATCCCGTCAGTTTCCGTTCCGTTTTATTTTTCGTCTATTAATCCCGTCAGTTTCCGTTCCGTTTTATTTTTCGTCTATTAATCCCGTCAGTTTCCCTTCCGTTTTATTTTTCGTCTATTAATCCCGTCAGTTTCCGTTCCATTTTATTTTTCATCTATTAATCCCGTCAGTTTCCCTTCCGTTTTATTTTTCATCTATTAATCCCGTCAGTTTCCGTTCCGTTTTATTTTTCATCTATTAATCCCGTCAGTTTCCGTTCCGTTTTATTTTTCGTCTATTAATCCCGTCAGTTTCCGTTCCGTTTTATTTTTCATCTATTAATCCCGTCAGTTTCCGTTCCGTTTTATTTTTCGTCTATTAATCCCGTCAGTTTCCCTTCAGTTTTATTTTTCGTCTATTAATCCCGTCAGTTTTCCTTCCGTTTTATTTTTCGTCTATTAATCCCGTCAGTTTCCCTTCCGTTTTATTTTTCGTCTATTAATCCCGTCAGTTTCCCTTCCGTTTTATTTTTCGTCTATTAATCCCGTCAGTTTCCCTTCCGTTTTATTTTTCGTCTATTAATCCCGTCAGTTTCCCTTCCGTTTTATTTTTCGTCTATTAATCCCGTCAGTTTCCGTTCCATTTTATTTTTCATCTATTAATCCCGTCAGTTTCCCTTCCGTTTTATTTTTCATCTATTAATCCCGTCAGTTTCCGTTCCGTTTTATTTTTCGTCTATTAATCCCGTCAGTTTCCCTTCAGTTTTATTTTTCGTCTATTAATCCCGTCAGTTTTCCTTCCGTTTTATTTTTCGTCTATTAATCCCGTCAGTTTCCCTTCCGTTTTATTTTTCGTCTATTAATCCCGTCAGTTTCCCTTCCGTTTTATTTTTCGTCTATTAATCCCGTCAGTTTCCCTTCCGTTTTATTTTTCGTCTATTAATCCCGTCAGTTTCCCTTCCGTTTTATTTTTCGTCTATTAATCCCGTCAGTTTCCGTTCCGTTTTACTTTTCGTCTATTAATCCCGTCAGTTTCCCTTCCGTTTTATTTTTCGTCTATTAATCCCGTCAGTTTCCGTTCCGTTTTATTTTTCATCTATTAATCCCGTCAGTTTCCCTTCCGTTTTATTTTTCGTCTATTAATCCCGTCAGTTTCCGTTCCGTTTTATTTTTCGTCTATTAATCCCGTCAGTTTCCGTTCCGTTTTATTTTTCGTCTATTAATCCCGTCAGTTTCCCTTCCGTTTTATTTTTCGTCTATTAATCCCGTCAGTTTCCGTTCCGTTTTATTTTTCATCTATTAATCCCGTCAGTTTCCCTTCCGTTTTATTTTTCGTCTATTAATCCCGTCAGTTTCCGTTCCGTTTTATTTTTCGTTTATGAATCCCGTCAGTTTCCTTTCCGTTTTATTTTTCGTCTATTAATCCCGTCAGTTTCCCTTCCGTTTTATTTTTCGTCTATTAATCCCGTTAGTTTCCGTTCCGTTTTATTTTTCGTCTATTAATCCCGTCAGTTTCCGTTCCGTTTTATTTTTCGTTTATGAATCCCGTCAGTTTCCCTTCCGTTTTATTTTTCGTCTATTAATACCGTCAGTTTCCCTTCCGTTTTAATTTTTCGTCTATTAATACCGTCAGTTTCCGTTCCGTTTTATTTTTTATCTATTAATCCCGTCAGTTTCCCTTCCGTTTTATTTTCGTCTATTAATCCCGTCAGTTTCCGTTCCGTTTTATTTTTCATCTATTAATCCCGTCAGTTTCCGTTCCGTTTTATTTTTCGTTTATGAATCCCGTCAGTTTCCCTTCCGTTTTATTTTTCGTTTATGAATCCCGTCAGTTTCCCTTCCGTTTTATTTTTCGTCTATTAATCCCGTCAGTTTCCGTTCCGTTTTATTTTTCGTTTATGAATCCCGTCAGTTTCCCTTCCGTTTTATTTTTCGTCTATTAATCCCGTCAGTTTCCCTTCCGTTTTATTTTTCGTCTATTAATACCGTCAGTTTCCGTTCCGTTTTATTTTTTATCTATTAATCCCGTCAGTTTCCCTTCCGTTTTATTTTCGTCTATTAATCCCGTCAGTTTCCGTTCCGTTTTATTTTTCATCTATTAATCCCGTCAGTTTCCGTTCCGTTTTATTTTTCGTTTATGAATCCCGTCAGTTTCCCTTCCGTTTTATTTTTCGTTTATGAATCCCGTCAGTTTCCCTTCCGTTTTATTTTTCGTCTATTAATCCCGTCAGTTTCCGTTCCGTTTTATTTTTCGTCTATTAATACCGTCAGTTTCCGTTCCGTTTTATTTTTCATCTATTAATCCCGTCAGTTTCCGTTCCGTTTTATTTTTCGTTTATAAATCCCGTCAGTTTCCCTTCCGTTTTATTTTTCGTTTATGAATCCCGTCAGTTTCCCTTCCGTTTTATTTTTCGTCTATTAATCCCGTCAGTTTCCGTTCCGTTTTATTTTTCGTTTATGAATCCCGTCAGTTTCCCTTCCGTTTTATTTTTCGTCTATTAATCCCGTCAGTTTCCCTTCCGTTTTATTTTTCGTCTATTAATCCCGTCAGTTTCCGTTCCGTTTTATTTTCGTCTATTAATCCCGTCAGTTTCCGTTCCGTTTTATTTTTCGTTTATGAATCCCGTCAGTTTCCCTTCCGTTTTATTTTTCGTCTATTAATCCCGTCAGTTTCCGTTCCGTTTTATTTTTCGTTTATGAATCCCGTCAGTTTCCCTTCCGTTTTATTTTTCGTCTATTAATCCCGTCAGTTTCCCTTCCGTTTTATTTTTCGTCTATTAATACCGTCAGTTTCCGTTCCGTTTTATTTTTTATCTATTAATCCCGTCAGTTTCCCTTCCGTTTTATTTTCGTCTATTAATCCCGTCAGTTTCCCTTCCGTTTTATTTTTCGTTTATGAATCCCGTCAGTTTCCCTTCCGTTTTATTTTTCGTCTATTAATCCCGTCAGTTTCCGTTCCGTTTTATTTTTCGTCTATTAATACCGTCAGTTTCCGTTCCGTTTTATTTTTCATCTATTAATCCCGTCAGTTTCCGTTCCGTTTTATTTTTCGTTTATGAATCCCGTCAGTTTCCCTTCCGTTTTATTTTTCGTTTATGAATCCCGTCAGTTTCCCTTCCGTTTTATTTTTCGTCTATTAATCCCGTCAGTTTCCGTTCCGTTTTATTTTTCGTCAATTAATACCGTCAGTTTCCGTTCCGTTTTATTTTTCATCTATTAATCCCGTCAGTTTCCGTTCCGTTTTATTTTTCGTTTATGAATCCCGTCAGTTTCCCTTCCGTTTTATTTTTCGTTTATGAATCCCGTCAGTTTCCGTTCCGTTTTGTTTTTCGTTTATGAATCCCGTCAGTTTCCCTTCCGTTTTATTTTTCGTCTATTAATCCCGTCAGTTTCCCTTCCGTTTTATTTTTCGTCTATTAATACCGTCAGTTTCCGTTCCGTTTTATTTTTTATCTATTAATCCCGTCAGTTTCCCTTCCGTTTTATTTTCGTCTATTAATCCCGTCAGTTTACGTTCCGTTTTATTTTTCGTCTATTAATTTCGTCAGTTTCCGTTCCGTTTTATTTTTCGTCTATTAATCCCGTCAGTTTCCGTCCCGTTTAATTTACCCCAACTTTTTCGGTCCGTTACTCCGTTTCCCCCCGTGTTTATTAAATTAGTATTATGAATGAGTTAATATTTCCGAAAACGCCTAATATGAAAAAAAAAAAACATAAATTCCATTATGTCCTAAATACACCTACAAACCTTAGAATCAGCACAGAGAGAAGTGGGAGGCACTCCTTTTCATAATTCCTGTCTTTCCCGCCCTTCACTCGCAGTTGGTTCACTTCGTCGAAGCTAGCTACCGAATACCGTTATCACAATTTTCGCATATGTTGCTCTGATTCCGTTCCATTGAAGTTTCGGAATTTTAGCCAGATTCCGTTCCGTTATCCCGTTATCGGGTATTTTATACCGATTCCGTTCCGTTACTACGATTTTTCGGGATTTTTGTTTCCGACTCCGTTCCGTGGTTTGCTTCCGACTCCGTTCCGTGGTTTGCTTCCGACTCCGTTCCGTGGTTGGCTTCCGACTCCGTTCCGTGGTTGGCTTCCGACTCCGTTCCGTGGTTGGCTTCCGACTCCGTTCCGTGGTTGGCTTCCGACTTCATTCCATAGTTTGCTTCCGACTCCATTCCATAGTTTGCTTCCGACTCCGTTCCATAGTTTGCTTCCGACTCCGTTCCATAGTTTGCTTCAAACTCCGTTCCGTGGTTTGCTTCCGACTCCGTTCCGTGGTTTGCTCCGACTCCATTCCGTGGTTTGCTTCCGACTCCGTTCCGTGGTTTGCTCCGACTCCATTCCGTGGTTTGCTTCCGACTCCGTTCCGTGGTTTGCTTCCGATTCCGTTCCGTATTTTGCTTCCGACTCTGTTCCGTGGCTTGCTTCCGACTCCGTTCCGTGGTTTGCTTCCGATTACGTTCCGTATTTTGCTTCCGACTCCGTTCCATATTTTGCTTCCGACTCCGTTCCATAGTTTGCTTCCGACTCTGTTCCGTGGTTTGCTTCCGACTCTGTTCCGTGGTTTGCTTCCGACTCTGTTCCGTGGTTTGCTTCCGACTCTGTTCCGTGGTTTGCTTCCGATTACGTTCCGTATTTTGCTTCCGACTCCGTTCCATATTTTGCTTCCGACTCCGTTCCATAGTTTGCTTCCGACTCTGTTCCGTGGTTTGCTTCCGACTCTGTTCCGTGGTTTGCTTCCGACTCTGTTCCGTGGTTTGCTTCCGACTCTGTTCCGTGGTTTGCTTCCGACTCTGTTCCGTGGTTTGCTTCCGACTCTGTTCCGTGGTTTGCTTCCGACTCCGTTCCGTGGTTTGCTTCCGACTCCGTTCCGTATTTTGATTCCTACTCCGTTCCATAATTTGCTTCCGACTCCGTTCCATATTTTGCTTCCGACTCCGTTCCGTTTTTCCTAATTTTCGAAAATCAGCGCCGTTTTTCTCTCGTTCTTTCACCTTGTTACATATTAGCACCGATTCCGGGGAAACGGAATAAATTTCGCTCCGTTGCAGCTCTCTACGCAGAAACAAAGTGATTTTAATTTCCCAGATGCTTTGAACTATTCTTCTTGATCCTGGCAGGTCAAAATTCAAACAGAAACAGTTTATTTCATATTAATTAAATAATTAAATTTAGTTTTAGTTGAAATTGCTCGAACGAAATTAAGAGTTAAATTGAAATTATCGGTAACTAATAATAATAATAATATTAATATAATAATAATAATAATAATAATAATAATAATAATAATAATAAGCTAACTAGCGACTGTTAATGCCATTAATTATTTAATTAAGATGTTTAATCGATAAATAAAAGTGTCGCGACAGTTACTAGATGAAGAGGTTTTCCCCTTAGCTCTTCGGTTTCCCCTTTCCATAAAAACTTGTAGAGGTTAATGGTAATAGTTAGTGTAGGGAGCTGTTGACTCGCGTGGCATGAAGGGCTTGCCACCACCCTCCTACGCATTGTAACCCGGCCACCTGAATTAAAGGCAATAAAAGTCGCTAGATAACTTTGGGGGTGCTCAGTAACCTAAATACGTTCTTTATTTCTTTTTGTGAAATTTGATACAACTCGTGGGAGGATGAAAGTATCCTTTAAGAGACACTAACTCGAAATAAATTAAGATTTAGCCAAGGATTCGAAGGGGTTACCGGTAATTCGGTAGCTTGTACGTATCTCGAACGGATGCAAAACTAAATTGAATTTTTCTCCACTTTGGTTCTCTCTCAACTCGCGTAGCAATCCAAGGGCACCGAACGAACGTCCGGAGTGTTGAATCTGGACTACTTCGACTCGTGCGAAGAAGGAAAACAGAACGACAAAAGAGCTTCCAACATTTTTGTCGTCTCCACTTCGGTCAGCGGAATTTTCGACGTGAGCTTTTAGTTTACTCGCGTTGGTTTGTTAACGAACCGGTCAGTGTTCCCAGGTGGGGAAAAGGTAAATAGTTTGGAAAATAGTGGAAAGTTCAGGCCTGGAATTTAATGAGTCAATGTGCCAAATTGTGGACAATATATTTTGGAAAAAATGGTCCAAAGTCTAAACTTTAAATCGTATTGAATCTAACTCAGATTACAGGCTAAGCATTCCAAGTTGCACTTTTTTATTTTTTTGGTATTGGTGCTAATTGAAGTACAATGTTCTTACTTTAAATAAAATAATTTCCAAATTTCAATAAAAATAATGCTTTTTAGCTTTTGGTGCAATATCCCTTTATTTAACTCCATTATTCACTTTTTTCTCCATGTTTTCCATTTTCTTTCCACTGGCCGGAACGTTTATAATAATAAATATAATAACTAATAATGTTATAAATAATAAGCAAGTGGCCTTTTGATAACACTGAAGCCTATAATTCTGACTGTACTAATTTACTAATTGATTACGTAACTGTGTATTAATTGATTACGTTACTGAGTACTAATTGATTACGTTACTGAGTACTAATCGATTACGTAGCTAAGTACTAATTGATTACGTCACTGTGTATTAATTGATTACGCCACTGAGTACTAATTGCTTACGTAACTATGTTTTAATTGATTACGTCACTGAGTACTAATTGATTACGTTACTGAGTACTAATTGATTACGTAACTGTGTATTAATTGATTACGTCACTGACGTCGTGAGTACTAATTGATTACGTAAATGATTGCAGCTTTGGAATTACTCAGTTTCATATGACTGTCAACAGAGTTTTAGGAAATGATCAATTCCTCGTTAGTGCCCGATATAGGCGGAAATTTAACAAAAATAAAAAAAAGCTCGTGTATTCAATTGAATCTACGCATAGGGCCGTAACTAAAGGGGTTGAATTCATGGGTGGGGAAGAAACCTCAATTTTGGTCACTATATCATAATTTTTCCGAAATGTTTCTTTGAATATTTCTTCAAAAAAATGTTTCCTGAGGAAAGTTTTCAAAAATGAACCACATTGCCAACTGACCAACCCCCCCCCCCCCCCCAAAAGGACATCTCTGACTTCTGTAACTGAGCACAGTCTTTGGTTATACTAAATCTGCAATTAGTTACGTAATCACCTTAGTTCAATCAAAGTTACGTGCTTGTACACCGATTAAAGTCTAACGTTTAAACATTAAAGGGGAACGGTCAAGCTTTAACCAGTTAGATAGCCCTATAGACCGTTAAAACCACATCAAAAATATTAAGCGGTTAATTTTTAATAAAATAAAGAAATTTCGGGAAATTGAAAACCGCGCGTCCGCCGCGACACCTAGTGAGAAATCGGTGAGACAGAAAAACAACATAAAAGCTGAAGACGCGAAAAATTTGTTTCGCACGCGTGGCGCGTTCCAGTTATACGAGACCTAAGCCCAAATTTAGCGATTTTAAAAGTAAGGATAGTTCGCAAATCGTTCACTAAGGTACTGCTGGCGCTGGCGATACACCTTAAGATGGCGGCGAAAATTCAAACTAAAATACTTGGCGTTATTTTGCGTTTCCACATTTTAGCCAAAAACTATTTTTCAAGACAAAATAAGGTACCTGTAAGCATATTTAACGTCTTGTTGATATTTGATATGCAAATAAGGCGATATTTGGAAAAGCTTGGCCGTTCCCCTTTAAATAACTATGACTTTGATAGGCACATTCCTTGAAATTAACTTAACCCTATGTTGATTATTGAACATTTGTTCAGCGAAATAGGCTTTAGCTTTATTAGACGGTGACATTATCTATCCGGGACATAAGTATTTATTGCTACTTTTATAACCATCGCAAGCTCCTGCGGATTTTAAAAATATACGTTTCGAAAGAAAAAAAAGAGTGTTGGACGAAATAAGTTATATAGCTATTTTCTAAAATATTACACCGATAAAATATGGAATATAAATACCCCTACGCGGTGTACATTTTACACGTTTTTATCGACAGGCGAAAAAATTAATTTAATTAATTTAAGAAACTTCATTATTTTGCACAACATTTACCAATTTATACTTAAATATATTTATCTATTTTTTGTGAAAGCGTCAAACCCGTCATTTTTTTTCGGCGGACACATTACCGGAAATGAACGAATGGATTCATCACATCCGGAAAGCCATCGCAGACGCCAGGAACAACAGGAGCCGCGCCGGAAGAAGCAAAGGAGGAACCCTGGAGTCCCTGCAGCGGATGGTAAGTCAGATTCAGCACACGCCCATATTTTGTATGAAAACTAGTACTTTTATCTAGAACAGTTCGAGGCCCCCGAGCCAATTACTGCGAAAAACCCATTCCAACCGAAATCCTTTATAAAATTTTCTTTCATACCACTTTAGCGGCTGTCTGCTTAGTAACAAAATAGAATACCTCCTAATTAACAAGTTTCCCCAAATAATTCGAAAGTGGAAGGCCCGAATTATGGGCAGCTTTTTAAGTTCTGTAAATATACAATGTTTTCTTTTTGATCGAGGGGCTGGTCACTTTTAGAGTTTTTCTGTACACCGATTACGTAATCAAAGTTTACTATAAGATAATGTCGAGATTACGTGGATTTTTCGAAGAGTACGTTGAGATTACGGGAATTTTACCAGAAAAGTACTTCAAGATTACGGGAACATTACCAGAAAAGTACGTCGAGATTACGGTAACATTACCAGAAAAGTACTTCGAGATTACGCGAACATTACTAGGAAAGTACGTTGAGATTACGCGAACATGTATTACTAGAAAAGTACGTCGAGATTACGCGAACATTACTAGGAAAGTACGTTGAGATTACGCGAACATTACTAGGAAAGTACGTTGAGATTACGCGAACATTACTAGGAAAGTACGTTGAGATTACGCGAACATTACTAGGAAAGTACGTTGAGATTACGCGAACATTACTAGGAAAGTACGTTGAGATTACGCGAACATTACTAGGAAAGTACGTTGAGATTACGCGAACATTACTAGGAAAGTACGTTGAGATTACGCGAACATTACTAGGAAAGTACGTTGAGATTACGCGAACATTACTAGGAAAGTACGTTGAGATTACGCGAACATGTATTACTAGGAAAGTACGTTGAGATTACGCGAACATTACTACACATACGCGGAATGTGTAGAAAGGGTTTTGGGTAACGGGTAGCGTGTACACTGATTACACGGAGTGATCTGCCGCTCGATTTGAATATATCTTTAACGCCTCTCAAATAGACAGTGTCGTAAAATATTTGACAAAGACCATTTGCAATATTTTCTTCAGCATAGTCAAGAGAGTAGTCGTAGCAGAGCTTCTTCAGCGAGCGAACCCAAGGAAAAGAGCCCACCCCAGGCTGAAGGACAACGCTCACCGCAGCCCAAGCAAGAACACAGGGAACTGAGTGCCCAGTCTTCGACAGACAGTCGTCTGTACACGCCGACGAAGAACAGAGCCAAAGGACCCACTGGAAGGAGGTTACCCCAAAGGAAATCTATGCTCAATTCATCCAAGGTATTTGAATAATTGCCAGTACTACCAAAAGTTGATAAGATATCTTTTACGAGAAAAGTATTTAGCTTCCAATATTCACTTGAAACATGTAACTTCGCAAAATACATTTCGGAAGAAAAATAGTGCGAGTGAAATATTCCTTGAGGGATTTTTACATTTTACATCGTTAAGCAGAATGTTCAAAATGTTTGTCAAAAATACTATAATGAAAAGTAACTATACTTTAAACAAAAATGTGATATTTAGGATCACAAACACGATTACCCCTGGCTTAGATAATCAGGGAGTACGCCAAGAATACACGGAGTACTCCAGGATTATACGAAGATTACGATGAGTACGTCTAAATTATCACAAGATTACCCAAATTATGCTAAGAGTGGGGTGGCGGAGTGGTTAGCGCTATCGCCTCGCAGCAAGAGAAGCCGAGTTCGATCCCAGTTTGTAACACTGGGTAAAAACTCGGAAGTTGAGTTTGCAAGTTCTCTTTCCACTGGTTAAAAGAGGTTTATCCCCAGAGTTATTCGGTTTCCCGTTTCCGTAAAAACTTTTAGAGCTTAATGGTATTAGTTAGTGTAAGGAGCTGTTGTCTAGCGTGGCATGAAGGGCTTGTCACCACCCTCCTACGCGTTGTAACCGGACCACCTGATTAAAGTCATTAAAAGTCGCTATCTGACTCGGGCCTTGGTGCCTTGGGTATTAGCCTAGCTGATTAATATGAATGATTCAATAGAATTGCTTCGCTTTTTTAAAAAGCTTGTACTTTTCTAAAGAAGGCTGGGTAAGAATTTGAGTTCTGTTTGATAATACCAACCATGCAATTTGATTAATTTTAATTAATTAATTAATATATTTTAACAATAGAATGAAACGACTGAACATAAAATGTAGAATGTAATTTTCATACGCATTGTAACCCGTCCACCAGATTTACAGGCATTAAAAGCCCACCCCGGGTGCCACCCGCTGGGGCGTGATTTGGGGGTGACACCCGACCGTGAAAAAAATAAAAACTTACACAAACTAGAGACTAGTAAGTAGCAAACCATGATATCCACTTCGGGTGTCACCCATGCTAGCTACGCCACTGTGTACGCTCCCACTGTTCGGCGGGAAACTAGCTCCCATTGAAAACTGCCTCGAGCTTGCGAAGTTGCATGTTTCAATTTTACGTCCTAGATGGATACTTCTCTCGCCAAAGATATACTTCTGGTACTATCGGCCACCAAACTGAAACTCATCCGGGTCCCTGTATGCCTCGAATTAGGAAAAGTAGTAGTGGACAATACTCAAGGCCCTCCCCTTCATTGTTTTTGGCAGATGGACGACGGTGCCGAGTTCGAGGATCAGAACGGACCTCATCGCGCTCAAAGCATGTCCGCCCTGGAATGCATCAACGAATCCGAAAGCGCGTAAGTCAACGGTTTTATTACAGTGGTGTAGTCCTAAAACAAAAAGAACCGGGGCGCTACCTGGGTACGACCAACTTCGATTTCGCGCAGAATCGAAGTTGGCTGTACCGGCCGGTATAAATTTACGTCCAACTTCGATTTTTAGCGTGATAGAAGCAGGCCGTATCTAGCTAACTATTTGAAAATGTTATGCTATTTTCCTGCGGCCTAAATTTATAAGAAATTCACACACCGTTTATTCGAAAAAAAATTATTTACGAAATAGAAGCAAGGCGCGCCCGGGCAAGTTGAAAAAAAGAGGCAGGGCGCGCCCTGATTAAATGGAAAAACCAAGGCGGGGCGGCGCCCTGCCTTTGAAAAAAGCGCCACACAATCGCGAAGGAGCTGCGCGCAGGCCCGGACTGGCTCCTTTGGGGGCCCTCGGCTAGAGACTGAAGAGGTGCCCCCTTACAGGGTGGTGTGGGGGTATGGAATAAAAATCTAAATGCTTATTTATAGGACAACAAATAACGTTTAAAGTGTAATAGATTCTACGTACACATTAATTTGAAACACCAAACGCGTTTAAAGGACCTTTAGGAAAAATATTTTATGGGCAATTTTGGGCCCCCGTGAGCCGGGGGCCCTCAGTGATTGCCGACCGGCTGACCTGGCCAGTCCGGGCCTGGTTGCGCGTATTAAAATCACGAATAGTGTAGCCGCCGCCACCGCCGTATCTTAAAATGGTAATTGATACGTCAATCGATAGGATATTACATGCTTTGGCAATATTCGGTGGTCAGTCACAAAGTTACCCAGTTTAATAGGCCTTTTTATAAAGTAACATTGGTCTTCTGGTTTTGATGTTGCTGCTGTGTCACGGGTGACGTATCGATGACGTTTTACTACGAAAAGCCCTGGACATAAGAGTAAATTCGACGAGGCACCCGGTTTTTAAACATAAACTGAACTGAACTTCTACGTATTTCGTGACGATTGAGCTACACAAGAAGAAGTTCAGCAAGCGTAGCTTATTTTATAGAACGGCCTATTATCAGAAATCCTACTAGTCGCGGCGCTTATAGAGATATTAAACACGCACGAAAACGCGTCAAGATAAATTCAAGCTTCAGCGCCGCTGCTCGGCCGGGGGAAAACCCATTTTTAACTTATATCATCGCAATAGCTCCCTCCCAGACGTCGAGGGGCGCCACCATCGGCCACAAATTGAGAGTCGCCGGGGGGTATTCATATCTCTATAAGCGCAGGATTGGGGTGATTCGTTGAGTCATTTCTTAAATAGCTGTTTCTATAAAATAAAATGAATAAAAAGTAAAAAATATAAAACGTTGCTCTTACGTCAAAAGGCAGAGCTTTATTAGTATAATTTTCGCTCGTGATTTGCACGCGCGCTAGAAAAACCTATATTCCTCGCGACTGTAGTGCTAAATCTGTACACCGATTACATAAATATGCAAATGAGTACAGCCTTTGGTAGTGCTAAATCTGTACACCGATTACATAAATATGAAAATGAGTACAGCCTTTGGTAGTGCTAAATCTGTACACCGATTACATAAATATGAAAATGAGTACAGCCTTTGGTAGTGCTAAATCTGTACACCGATTACATAAATATGAAAATGAGTACAGCCTTTGGTAGTGCTAAATCTGTACACCGATTACATAAATATGAAAATGAGTACAGCCTTTGGTAGTGCTAAATCTGTACACCGATTACATAAATATGAAAATGAGTACAGCCTTTGGTAGTGCTAAATCTGTACACCGATTACATAAATATGAAAATGAGTACAGCCTTTGGTAGTGCTAAATCTGTACACCGATTACATAAATATGAAAATGAGTACAGCCTTTGGTAGTGCTAAATCTGTACACCGATTACATAAATATGAAAATGAGTACAGCCTTTGGTAGTGCTAAATCTGTACTCACCTACGTAATCATTTTAGTGCAGTCAAAGCTACAGGCTTGTAAAAGTAAGAGACTGTGAGGTAAGAGCCACATTAAAACAAGAAGGACTATTTATTAATAAAAAAATTTAAGTCGATGTCTTCAGAAAAATTTGTGTATATGGATCAAGGCTATAGTGAGTTGCAGGCTAAGAAAGACAAAATATATAGTACAATCGGCGCAAGGATGCCTCAGATCGTTTCCGGTCATTCCACCGCGCGAAATTTGAATTTTGGCCATTTTACGGTCAAATTCGAATTTTGCTCTTTTTGTCGTCTTTTAGCGCCATCTAGAGACCGAAATTGGAATCTTTATTTTTTAATTTCATAATTGTGGTGGAGAGCAAATTTAAAAGATAAGGCATTCCTATCATTCTTAAAAATAAAATAGTATGTATAATTATTTATTTTTGTAAATTTATTTCTACGTCTTACCAGTTAAATCGGCAGTTTCTTTTAAAATAGTTACCACGCTTTCTTGGGGGTAACGTTGTCTTAATGAGCAATAGACGTTTAAAATTATATTTTTCTCTTTACTTGTTAACAATAAACCTTTATAATGCTTTTTATAGTAACCTCTTGGGCTATTTAAAATATTTGGAGCTTCAATTATCGAACCTTCTTTAGCTGCATTCAGTAATTAAACTCATGACAACATAGATTCCAATTTCGGTTCCTAGATGGCGCGAAAAAACGATGAAACTCACGAAATTTGAAATTGACTGTAAAGTGGTCAAATTTAAATTACGCGCGGTCGACTGGCCGGAAATGGTCTGAGGTATCCTTGCGCCGACTGTACTATATATTTTGTCTTTCTTAGCCTGTAACTCACTATAGATCATGCATTACGAAGGTATTTTGGGCTATCTAGCATATCTTAAGATAATTGAGTAAAACAGAGTACACGACGACGCTATTTCTGTTTGGTCGAATCAATGGAAATCAATGTTTATTTCATTTTAATATCACCTGCTTTTTAAATATCAAAATAACTTCTTTAAAAAGATGAAATTCGAACGTTACTCTATAAAAAGAACTATTGAGTTCGATTTTATTAAAAATTATGTGTTGGTCAAGCTTTCAGCTCCTTGTACCTACGAGGCTACGTGTATCAAATAACTTCCATTTTGTATAAAGTTTTAAGTCTATTTTCTCATCTCAGGGGGTGGAACAAATTGAGCATTGGCCTTTAGCAGGAATCCATACCTCTACTTGGAATGCTTATCCTGCCGTATCACTTATGATAAGATCACTCTGACGGCTTTGGCCCCGCCTACGAGAGAAAAAAAATCCCCTCTGCGCGCGCTCCCCTCTCACGTTGTTGTTTGTTAATTTAGATAAAATTAGCGAATAAGTAGATTAGTCCACTATGAAAAGGGATAATAAAGCTAAACCCTAAACAAATTTGAAGAAATTTAAAAATTGACTATAGCTCGTACCATATGTAACATAATAACTCATAAGTATGCCATAAAAGCATTTTCACTAATGAAACCTTGTTCACGGGATATGACGTTAATTACGTCACTTACAATTCCGTGACGAAATAAGCGTCATCAACTTTACTGATTGGAAACGGAAATTAGTGAGAATTCCTCGCGCGTTTCTGACTTTGCCCATGTCAAGTTTAGCTCGTGCCTCGCAATCACGTGATTTCATTTCCATGGTAACCTTTTCAATCGCGCAAGGATTATAAGCATTTTTGCATTTTAGGGTTCGCTTTATGTATGTTCCGCGTGAAACAAGGTCTCATTGAATTTTTTTCAATGTAAATGTTATACAGAGGCATATTTATGAGTAATTATGTTACATATGCTCGTACCGATAGGTCTTCGATCAAACAAAAAGACGTTTGTTAAGTTAACATAGAGACGTCAAAAAACCGTCAGCCACATCGAGAAGAAAATCTGCCGCGATAAGCATTACAAGTAGAGGTATGGATTCCTGCCAGTGGCATAAATAGCGCCCGAGAACTAGGGGCTCCCAAACGCTTATGATTAAAATCGGTGCTATTTAAAAGGGCCCCGAGTGGTTTTAACGGGGGGGGGGGGCGGAGCTCCTAGTTACGCCACTGATTCCTGCCTTTAGTTATAAACACCAAAATTATACCTTAATGGTATCGGGCTATTGCGCGTTTGGGGGGAAATAAATCTTTTTCGCGATATTCTAACACTCGTTGACATCTTGTTATATGAATCTAACAGGGACCACAGTTGGATTGATAATTCTTTGGAACTCGCCACGAGCGAAGGAAGAAGCGCTAGTCAAAACGCCCTGGTCTACAAGTATAGTTCCAGTGACGACAGCTTAGACCTTCCCGAGGAAGGAAGGGTCAAGAAACTGTCGAAAATGCTCAAAATACCGACCACAGGCCCGACTTCAACACCAGGAACACCAGGAGTCACTCGGGATCCTAAGCCCACAAGTCCAGGGAGTCACGACCTCGATGGTAAGGATCGAGTCCATCTTTGCAAAAGTAAATAGATTAGAAAGCGTTTTTGGGCTAAGCACTTCCGCCTCGCAGCCAGAGGAGCCGGGTTCGATCCCAGCTTGTGACCCTGGATGAAAACTCCGAACTACTCCTCCAACGTTGAATTTGCGAGTTGTCTCCCCACTGGTTAAAAGGGGTTAGGCCCCGAGTTGTTCGGTTTCCGCTTTCCATAAAAACTTGTAGAGGTTAACGATAACAGTAATTGTAAGGAGCTGTGACTCGAAGGGCTTACCACTACCCTCTTACGGATTGTAACCCGGCTGTTATGTAAATTGCTTCTATCAAGCGATCTTTTCTAGTTGCGAATCCTTTTCGTCCTGAGATCTTTGTAAATAAAGACCTGATTTTAAGGCAATAAAGGTCGCTTGGCCCTATATGGTGGTGTCTTGGTTATATAGAATTCCTGCTTAGGTTTTAAGAAGTTTGTACGTTTCTAAAGGCTACTTAGTAAATATTTGAATTTGATTAATTTAATTAAAATCTGATTTATTTAACAAGAGAATTAAACGAATGCGCAAAAAAATTGTAAAATATAATTTTGTAAACACTTACAAGTTTAGTTTTTTCTTATCAAAACCTTTAAGAGGAACGAGCTACCATAGAAACTACCACAGGAATAGAAGGTCCTTTGTACGTGCTTTACTAAGATGACACGGGCAAAAGGTTCTCCCTTCATTTCCGGTTATCTCTGGTCCAATAAAAAAAAAAGCTTTGGAAATGACGGCCAATTAGATTCAAGCGGAAATGAACGGAGAACGTTTTGCGCGTAACACTTTTCATCGACTCTTTCTATTCCTCTTGTAGTTTCTGTGGAGCTACTTTCTACACGTTTTGAAAAATCATTGGCCCCCTCAAATACCTCAAGATTTTCCCCTCTTATTTACTTTTGATCTTAGATCTCCACACATATGAGATGATCCTTAGAAAGGGGTAACGTCCATAACGTTTAAATACGCCAATTCTTACTAGATGGCGCCACCAATCTGAAACTTTGAATTTTTAAATTATCTAAAAACCAAGAAAAATTTAAATAACTTCATACTTCTTAAAAATAAAACTTAGCTGAAATAATATTAGAAGTTTTTCTAAAACATCAGTGCTAATTTACGCATTTTCTAACAAACCGTAGTATACATAAAATCATTAAAATCGAACTACAAAAATATTTCCTTTTTAAGGGGAACTGTCAAGCTTTAACCAGTTAAATAACCCTATAGCCCGTTAAAAACTAAAATTTATGGCGAAAACCGCATACAAAATATTAAGGGGTTAATTTTTAATAAAATAAAGAAATTTCGGGAAATTGAAAAGCGTGCGTTCGCTGCGACTCCTAGTGAGAAATCGGTGAGACAGAAAAACCGCCTAAAAGTAAAAGCGCGCGCTGCTGAAGACACGAAATTTTTGTTTTGCACGCGCGGCGCGTCCAGTTATACGAGACCTAAGCCTAAATTGCGCGATTTTGAAAGTTAGAATAGTTCGCAAATTGCTCCCTAAGGGGCTGCTGGCGTTGGCGATACACCTTAAGATGGCGGCGAAAATTCAATCCCAAATACTTGGCGTTATTTTGCGTTTCAACTTTTTAGGCCAAAAACTATTTTCTCAAGACAAAATAAGGTACGTCTTGTTGATCTTTTGATATGCAAATAAAGCGATATTTGGAAAAGCTGGGCCGTTCCCCTTTAATGTTCGTTTTCCGAAGTGGTTTAAGAAAATTCGACTTTTAGGCGCTCCTCCAACGTCTCCTCATCGTTTACCGCCGACGTACAATCGTGGATATCAAAGACAGGAAACGGCCTCGCCTGGTTTGTTCGCGCCACCTTCACCATCGAGAAGTCGCGCTGCGCAAGTGGACAATTCTCCGGTTCTGGTGTTCACTCGTCAGTTGACCTCTCTGGACACCAAACTGCGTGGTCTGGAGCAGGAGATGGTGGTCACTCGATCCGATTTGGCGTCGGTGCACGGCGGCGTGGGCAAAGTTCAAAACGAAGTGGACCGGCTGACTCAAAGACTCGAAAGATTCGCTACGCAATTCTACCAAGTCGAAAAGCAGATGGCAACCATGTTGAATGTAAGTTACTTGATTTTTTGGTCAATGTGTATTTTCAGAATGTGAATTTTTCAGAATGTGAATTTTTCAGAATGTGAATTTTTCAGAATGTGAATTTTTCTGAATGTGAATTTTTCTGAATGTGAATTTTTCTGAAAGTGCATTTCTCCGGAATGTGCATTTCTTTGAATAAGTTTTTTTCTAAATTCGATTTTAAAAAAATATGGTTTTTTCTAATGGTTTCAAATTAGCTAAAATTTTCTTGCGCATATAGGGTACTTTCAGAAGCGCTCATCGGACTCACCGATTAGTAAACGCTGACATCCGTTTTAATTGTACGTTTTTTCGCGTGTCCGAAGTCAAGAGCCGGTTTTTCCGATGACTGACGTCAATACTGACGTAAAACTACTGTAAATTCAACACCAATTTAAACAAACACCGATGACTGAATAAAAGCGTTCAGCAACTTACGACGTCATTATGACGAAAAAGCTCATCGGTGGAAAATATCAAATCCATCGGGTTTTTTCCGTTGACTGTTACTGAAAGTACCCATAATATATTAAAAATTGATCTTGTGCACAAGCGTTTTAATTTTTTTTAATAATAAAACTGACCCAGGTTGCGGTAATTCTCATGGTACCATTATCATATTTTAAAACGCTTGTGCACAAGCTCAAATCGTTGTTTTTAATTTTTATTATAGTTTTTTTTTAAAATTCGAATTTTTGAAATAGTGAGCTTACCAAAATAATTTTCAAAATGAAAATTTTTCTAAATATGGATTTCTCAAAAAGCAAATTTCTCTAAATACGGATTTCTCAAAATTAAAATTTTTATAAATACGGATTTCTCAAAAAGTAAATTTTTCTAAATACGGATTTCTCAAAATGCAAATTTTTCTAAATACGGATTTCTCAAAAAGTAAATTTTTCTAAATACGGATTTCTCAAAAAGCAAACTTTTCCAAATGCGAATTTTTTAAACTGAGAGTTTTCTCAAAAAGGAAACTTTCTTCAATAAGCATTTCTCTAAATAAGATTTTTCCCGAATTTGTTAATTTTTACGAATGTGAATTTGGCCCTCGTGTATGAATTATGCCTACTCCGAATAGTTACCTTTTATGTTTGTCTTTGTTTAGGAAGCTCAAAAATTCTTCGAAGAGAGCGAGCGAAACGTTAAAGAAGCGGCTCTGATGAAGGAACAATACACCAACCTGGAGAAAGATCTGCGAAATGCGTTGCTTCAACTTCAACAGAACAGAACTCTGGAACCCGTTCCAAAACTTCCCACCAAACAACCGGAAACTTAGGAGGCGGCGGGGTTTAAACAATCGCCAACTTGAACAAAGATTAATTACTGACCCCGCGCGCGCTCCAGGTCGATACCATTTTAACAAGCGTAATTATGATGACGCGATTCGCTAGTGACGCCATTTGACGTGTGCATACCCGCAGCAACGCGTCCCGGAGATTTATATTAGGAAAAAAAACTGGACTTTTCGCTTCAAAAATGCTTTTTTATCGCGTTATTGCAATCTATATAATATACGTTATTTAAAAAAAAAAAATAAAAAAAAAAACAGAGTTATAGCAGAAGTATAAAATATTTATCTTACGAGGCAAGTATCCGTATTGCGGTGTTTAAATTTTGGATAAAAAGTAGAGTTTTAAATTGAATGTTAACTGACAATGTAATTGATCTGCTCAATCAAATTTATCCTTATACATTCAAATTCAGCCTGAGACATGAAATCCAAAAGTTGTCTGCTATTTCTCGCCGCATTTAGTTGACAAGTATTAAAGCAGTAGTATCCGTAGTGCGGTGTGTAAATTTTGGATATAAAGTAGAGTTTAAATTTGAATTTTAACTGACAATGTAATTGATCTGCTCAATCAAATTTATCCTTGTACATTCAAATTCAGCCTGAGACATGAAAATCCAAAAGTCGTCTGCTATTTCTCGCCGCATTTAGTTGACAAGTATTAAAGCAGGTGGCGCTGTTTTGTTACGCACGCCTTTTATTCCTTAAAGAGAGTCACCATAAAGACTATTGTGTCCTTTCGATAATAGAGTGTTGTCGTCTGATACGATTTTGAAAACTTGTAACGTCACAGCTGTAGTGTTAATAGTGGCCGCCATGACAGTTACCGTTTTTTATCAATAGGCAAATTACAATGGTGACGTCGCAGGGTTTCAGACGACAACACTGTATAAGCGGAAACCCTATTTCAAGCTAATAACATTAGCACTAATAAGACAAAGATACTTATCCCTACGAGAGATATATATTTATTTCTGGTTACAAAAAAAATGTATACTTGAGTAATTATTAAATACGAGATATTTGAAACATCCTACGCTCCCATTTATGGCTAAATTACTATAAACGTCCGCTACTACGTCAAAACCTCAGGTCCTCGTGTCACTTTCGGCGGCCCGTTCGTCTTTGAAGAACAGAATGGGCTCGGGCACGCCACCACTATTCGGAGATGGAAGGTTTGATTTTTATCAACGCTTCTTTTGAATGAAGCCGCGCTCGCTATGACGTCAGACGACGCGGGGATGAGGGAGGGGAAGAAAGTTCGCTCGTAGATAGATCTCGTCTATGGATGCGTGAATCGGGTGTTTTACCGCGCTCGCAAATAAGTGTTTATTACCACGACTTTTCTCGGCCTGGGTTGGAGCTATTGTGACTATAGCCACCCGTATTTTTTGAGAATTTCCTAACAACCGGATCAAGAAAGAGCTATATCAAAAAACCCCGATGACCTCACGGCTTTTATACGTAATAAAAATAAATACTAGGGCTTAGTTGAATCTACGTAGTCGATAAACCTTTTAGACCGAGCGAGTATGTATATTTATATAGGTCCAATTTTAAGGGTGGACGTTGTGAAATATGTTTCACAGACGATACCAAAAAATACCACGTTTTGATCTTAGACAAATGACAAGAAAATTATTACTGAAATTAAAACTTTATATTTATATATATTTTAAAGGAACTAATCCATTTTTTTATGCGAGAAAATACTACATTTTTATCTTAGCCAAGCGATGTCAAAGCTTATTATTATGTTTTGATGTGAAAGGATACTACACTTTGATCTTAGCTAAGCAACGAAGAAACTTCTTATTAAATTCCCCAAAAATAATATTTAAAGTCATTTATGTTTTGATGAGAAAGGATACTACACTTTGATCTTAGCTAAGCAACGAAGAAACTTCTTATTAAATTCCCCAAAAATAATATTTAAAGTCATTTATGTTTTGATGAGAAAGGATACTACACTTTGATCTTAGCTAAGCAACGAAGAAACTTCTTATTAAATTCCCCAAAAATAATATTTAAAGTCATTTATGTTTTGATGAGAAAGGATACTACACTTTGATCTTAGCTAAGCAACGAAGAAACTTCTTATTAAATTCCCCAAAAATAATATTTAAAGTCATTTATGTTTTGATGAGAAAGGATACTACACTTTGATCTTAGCTAAGCAACGAAGAAACTTCTTATTAAATTCCCCAAAAATAATATTTAAAGTCATTTATGTTTTGATGAGAAAGGATACTACACTTTGATCTTAGCTAAGCAACGAAGAAACTTCTTATTAAATTCCCCAAAAATAATATTTAAAGTCATTTATGTTTTGATGAGAAAGGATACTACACTTTGATCTTAGCTAAGCAACGAAGAAACTTCTTATTAAATTCCCCAAAAATAATATTTAAAGTCATTTATGTTTTGATGAGAAAGGATACTACACTTTGATCTTAGCTAAGCAACGAAGAAACTTCTTATTAAATTCCCCAAAAATAATATTTAAAGTCATTTATGTTTTGATGAGAAAGGATACTACACTTTGATCTTAGCTAAGCAACGAAGAAACTTCTTATTAAATTCCCCAAAAATAATATTTAAAGTCATTTATGTTTTGATGAGAAAGGATACTACACTTTGATCTTAGCTAAGCAACGAAGAAACTTCTTATTAAATTCCCCAAAAATAATATTTAAAGTCATTTATGTTTTGATGAGAAAGGATACTACACTTTGATCTTAGCTAAGCAACGAAGAAACTTCTTATTAAATTCCCCAAAAATAATATTTAAAGTCATTTATGTTTTGATGAGAAATGATACTACACTTTGATCTTAGCTAAGCAACGAAGAAACTTCTTATTAAATTCCCCAAAAATAATATTTAAAGTCATTTATGTTTTGATGAGAAAGGATACTACACTTTGATCTTAGCTAAGCAACGAAGAAACTTCTTATTAAATTCCCCAAAAATAATATTTAAAGTCATTTATGTTTTGATGAGAAAGGATACTACACTTTGATCTTAGCTAAGCAACGAAGAAACTTCTTATTAAATTCCCCAAAAATAATATTTAAAGTCATTTATGTTTTGATGAGAAAGGATACTACACTTTGATCTTAGCTAAGCAACGAAGAAACTTCTTATTAAATTCCCCAAAAATAATATTTAAAGTCATATATGTTTTGATGAGAAAGTATACTACACTTTGATCTTAGCTAAGCAACGAAGAAACTTCTTATTAAATTTCCCAAAAATAATATTTAAAGTCATTTTTGTTTTGATGAGAAAGTATACTACACTTTGATCTTAATTTTAACAAAAATTGTATTACACGAAGTTATTTTACAAAATAATTTAGAGATGCGTAATTACACAAATATGTTTTATTAATATTTTTCAAAAAGTATGTTACTAAATTTTAGCAAAATTCATACTGCAACTACAACAATTGATGTATTTCTAAAATTTAAATTTTTTGGTGAAATCCAACATTAGTTATCGCGCCACGACAAAACACACAAACGCGCCTAAAAAAGACTTCCGCGAACAATTGTTGGTGAAATCTGATTACGATTCAAGTGCTCAACAAGCAATCGATAACCCTCAAATAATTAAGATCAAATTATGGCTTAAAAGCCCACGTTTTTGGTAAAATTAGCTCGTAATGTTAAATAAAACTAACTCCGTCAACAAAAAAACGTAATTATCAGATCCGGCTTAATTAAGATTAAAGCGGCATAAAAATAGCTTTCAAGTGGCAGTCATTAATTCAATATTAAGACCTAAAACCTATTTTGCTATTTAGAGATTACTCCGTGCTTAAAAAAGAATTTATAATTATTTTATTAATAGAAATTATTTAGATACATAAATTATTCCATGTTAGAATTGAAATATAAATATATAATTATAATTATTTTATTAATTATAATTATTTTATTAATTATAATTATAATTATAATTATTTTGTTAATTATAATTATTTTATTAATTATAATTATAATTATTTTGTTAATTATAATTATTTTATTAATTATAATTATAATTATTTTGTTAATTATAATTATTTTATTAATTATAATTATAATTATTTTGTTAATTATAGATCATTCCATGTTAGAATTGAAATATTCCAAATATAAATAATTTCTAAAATTACCCGTAAATAGATCAAATGTTTGAATGAAATATTAGAATTTCAAATAATTTTAAAAAATACCATTAGATAAAGCAAATGTTAGAATACAATATTAGAATTTCAAATAATTTTAAAAAATACCATTCGATAGAGCAAATGTTAGAATACAATATTAGAAATTCAAATAATTAAAAAAAAATACCATTCGATAGAGCAAATGTTTGAATGGAATATTAGAATTTCAAATAATTTAAAAATATCATTTGATAGAGGAAATATTTTAAACCATTTTATATCAGTTTGAAAGCCTTTTTTTCGAAATTAGTTGATTTTAGTTGTTATTTAAATAACATTAAGGATTATGTTTCGAGATTCAAGAGCCAATAGTGTCCGTTTATACATCACCCAAGGCACCACCATCGACCAAAGTCAGCTAGCTACTGAAACTGCGCAGGAGGGTGATGGCAAGCCCTTCATGCCACGCGAGACAAGTAGACAACAGCTCCCTACACTTACTACTATATATACTAGTGTTGTAAGTCGGAAAATGTTCCGTATTTTTCCGAAAAAAAAATTAGTTTTCATTCCATGATTAGTCTAATATATTGTTTGCAAATTTAAATAAAGTGGCATTTTCGCCTCATTTTTTCAAATCTGAAAGTAAAACTTAACCTCTAGACTAGTTAAAACTGATTAAAAATGTAACATTATTATTATTATATTCGAGGGGCAGGTCACTTCCATTTTGGATGCGTCTTAATCATAGTAAAATGATTAAATCAGGGTAATCAAGATTAAGAAATGTAATTAAGATTAGAAAATCTAATCACGATTTAATCAATCGATCGCACTCATTTCACCATACCCCTTTTGGAGATATAATTGAATTTGCACTTTCCTATATAAAAAAATCTTAAATTATTAATGTGGGGGCTGAGTTAACGACAGCCACCCACATTAATTTTTTATAAAACCCAATTTTGGCTTTATTAAAGCTGATTTTATGGATTTTCGACGCGTAATTTTTCGATAAATCTAGTAAAATCGGTTTAGAAAGTATTTAATAACCAGCTAGGCTAATACCCAAGGCACCACCTTAGGCCCAAATCATCGAGCGACTTTTAAAGCCTTTTAATTTAGGTGGCCGGGTTACAATGCGTAGGAGGGTGATGGCAAGTCCTTCAAGCCAACAACTCCTTACACTTACTATTACCGTTAACCTCTATAAGGTTTTATGCTAAGGGGAAATTGAAGAACACAGGGGAAAACCCCTTTAACCATTGGAGAGAGTACTGGCAAACTCAACGCGGAAGGAGTGGCTCCGAGTTTTCACCCAGTGCCAGCAGTTGGGATCGAACCCGGCTCCTCTTGCTGTGTGGCGAAAGTGCTAACCACTCCGCCATCCCACTTCATTTAGCTATTAGTACACCGATGAACTACCACACGGAGCCCTAGGCTTGAGATATATTAAGGCCCTTCTCTGAGGTCTCTCTCTCTCTCTCGTCTCGTCGCGGGGCCCCGACCTTTCAACAAGTTCCGGGTCCGTAGTCTACAACCTACTAATCCTATTGTTTAAATTAATAGGTCACGTACTTTATTAAAATATAGAATTTTGTATATTCAGAAGTATATTATAAATATTTAATAGAGAAGTACCTAGTGTAATTCTTTTGAAAAGTGTACCTTCGCAGGCACTCGCTCATATTTTTCGTTTCGGAAGAACAAAATTGTGCAGATCAAAATATGAAAAATCCCAAAATCGAACGCGAAATCCCGAAATCCGATGAGAAATCTCGAAATCGAACGATAAATTGTGAAATCCCATGAAAAATCCCGAAATCGAACGAGATATCGCGAAATCCGATGAGAAATCCCAAAATTGAACGAGAAATCCCGAAATCCGATGAGAAATCCCAAAATCGAACGAGAAACTCTGAAATCCGATGAGAAATCCCAAAATCGAACGAGAAACTCTGAAATCCGATGAGAAATCCCAAAATCGAACGAGAAACTCTGAAATCCGATGAGAAATCCCAAAATCGAACGCGAAATCCCGAAATCCGATGAGAAATCTCGAAATCGAACGATAAATTGTGAAATCCCATGAAAAATCCCGAAATCGAACGAGAAATCCCGAAATCCGATGAGAAATCCCAAAATCGAACGAGAAACTCTGAAATCCGATGAGAAATCCCAAAATCGAACGAGAAACTCTGAAATCCGATGAGAAATCCCAAAATCGAACGAGAAACCCCGAAATCCGATGAGAAATCTCGAAATCGAACGATAAATTGTGAAATCCGTTGAAAAATTCCGAAATCGAACGAGAAATCGTGAAATCTGATAAGAAATCCCAAAACCCGGGAGAAATCTTGAAATCAAGTGTGAAATCCCGGATTTCAAAATCCTGCACATATTTTTGGTGAATGTCCGACACCTGGCAACCATTGGAACATTTTTAATTTTTACAGCCTAGTTCAATTTGATAACAAAACTTTATAAGAAAATGGGCAAGTCCAAATTTAACTTTGATCGATAATTACAATAAGAAATGGGTGGTATTTGATTCAATTACGATAAATTCAAATTTATTTCGATTTGATCAAAATTATTTGATCCAAACAATTGGTTGCGGGCAAGACGGTCCAAATTTGCACCTTGGATCAAGGCTATAGTAAGAAATAATTATAATCTTCTTGAATATTAGAAGAGTTTACACGGGCCCTTCAAAATATAAATTCTGCGCCCCAAAGAGAGCCGTTGCTACTGGAGATAGCCATACTTATACTGATCATCTTAAAACATCTTTACGTAATAAAAGTAAATAGATCATTTTAAACAATTCAGGGAAAAAGTGACAAAATACATCATGAGTGCAGATATATAAATGTGTATTCTTAACTTCCTTATATTTTAAATTAATACGTGGGACCTCTTTGTAAATCAGACTCGTCTAAAAGAGATATCAAAAAAAGCTTTTTATTATTGTTATTATTATTGTTATTATAATTATTATTCTTATTACTTTTTCCCAGATAAAAACGGGAGAAGTGCACCTAGATGGTTCAAACACCGGGCCCGTAGGCTGCACGGGCCCAGGTTATTTGTACTGGTTCCCAAAATATCTGGTCGGACCTGAATATTAGACCGGTTAAGCCACTTGTAGCGGAGTGTAGACCTATACTCTTTTTACCCTAAAACATTTTATTCACCTGTTCCGGGGATGAGAATTACTCCGCCCCATAAACTACTCGCTTGCTCCGGAGTATTATAACTACTCTTTTTACTCTTTATGAAAAAGAGCTGTAAAGAGAGTAAATTGGATTTTGTCGTCTGCTAGCCAGAATTTATCTCCTAAAAAGACCACTGGAATCTTATAAAAAAAGTTATTGTTTCCATAATAATCTACCAAATACTGACGTTATTATAAACAACGCAATTGAATCGTTATTAAATAAACGCTGATGAAATGTTTAATGAACTGCTCTTAAACGTTGCAGACAACGAATACTAAACCTTTACATACTTATATATATACTTATAATATGGAATCCTACAAAGCATGATATATTTTAGGCAGAAACATCATGCAACAATTATATGTATAGTTATTTATTAATTCTAGCTGGGTTACCAAGTAATTCTCGGGAAAATTTGGTTAGATGTGTGACCTATGAAACAGGGCCAGTGATGACACTCAGATACCTTTCATTAAGAAAATAGAACGCTGCAATAACTGTTTCCAAGCATGGCACCGTACCCAATATAACTAACTAGTTAATGACAATATTAACCAATTATACTTTGATTACATAATACTTTGCCTTTTATTATATATGGCCTAGTGTCTGGTAGAAGGCTTTTAAAACAAATTGCAATAATTTAAGCTTATTTCGTGTGTATGTCTAAATAATTAAGAAACTCAGTATTTTGGCTAAGAACAAAGTGTAGTATCTTGTATATAGCGGATATACCTAGTTATTAAATTAATTCAATTAATTAAAGTTGTTTTGCCGACCGTAACCGTCGAAAAGCAAAGTCAGGGTACCATGAGTTAGTATTCCAAATGTGGTCGACGTAAGTTGGAAACTGTAGATTCCTATAGCGGACAAACAAACACTCTTCTTTATATATTAGATAATTTATACCCCATGGCATATCAAGAAAAATAATTTAATGTAAAATTTTATATTAAGCTTAACTTTTTTTAAGTTACCGACTTTTAAATCGTTTTACACATGAAAACTGGTGAATAAAAATAGTTAAAGAAACAAAATCAAAACGTGGATTTCTTAAAATCAACCGTTGATAAAATTAGTGAAAATAACTTTAATTTCAAGTGAATATTGATACTTAATTTTACGGAAAATGGTGAATATTATAATTAAATATTAACGTTGAAGAAGGGTGAATAAAAAAAACCCGAAAACGTTATTTCAATTACCAATCGAAATATTAATCAAATAATAACGTTGTTTTGTTACTTGGGTTTAAAGAATATTTAAGTAGATTTATGGTACATTTATTTACTTAAAAATAACGTTCATTTAATACCAAAATTGCCAACAAAATATCCTCATGCAGTTCAGTTTAAAAAAAACGTTATAAATACGTTTTATATCTATATACAAATATTCCGGCTGAAAGTTGGTTTTTGCAGTTATTAAAGATCAACGTAGACGAATAGTTAATAATAAACTAAAAACGCTTTATCTACCAAAAAACCAAAACCCAACCATGAAGCAACGTTCACTTTGCTACCCGGGCATAAATAGAAAGGTTCAATTTTCGTTGGCGATAAACGCTTCAATAAATCATCCTCCAAGGAAATCGCCAAGAACTAATATTTCCAAGAGTCAGGACCTGCAAGTCACTGTTTATATTGTGCTTGTGGAAATAATGAATATTTTTCATCAGCAGCAACAAGCGTTCCCTTTAAAGGCTAGTTCCCACTTGGCGAATTTTCGAGACGAATAAAATTTTCGCAAAACGAAAAAAGACGCGTTTTTTCGGTCGCTGGGGAAGCGGTTCTCACTTTAGCGCGAAAATTTAAAAACGCTGAAAACAACTCGCGCGGGTTTTTAGTAATGTTTTAGGTCTAACATAAAACATCAGTTCAAAATGAACCAAATGGATGTTCCTGTTGATAATTTCAATAAATAAACGATTGGTTTTTTCGCTAAGTGGGAACTAGGCTTCAACCAGGTATTTTTTTATATATTAAGGCTGGGCAAAAACACGACGTTTCGTTTACAAAATAAAAGTTTCCATTATTTCAACAAGCACTATATAAGCAATACCTTGCGGGTCCTGGCTCTTGGAAATATTACTTCTTGGCGATTTCCTTGAAGATGTTTTATTGAAATGTCTATTCGAATCATTTTTAATGCTTCTGGCCAATAGCCTTTATGGCTAAGTGTTCAGTGTAAGTAATAAAAAATGTAGTCATCCTTCCAACAAAGCACCACCCACCCCGGATGAAACTATACTTTTGGGCCTTAATTAGCCGACGCTTCATTCGTTTTCGGTAAACATTTCTCGGGAAGGCACTTTATACGGATTTCTTCGGTATAATATGAACTTGGTGAGAAAAATGTTCAAAAGTACGTGGTACGATTTTCCTTAAGCCGAAATATGATCTAAACGGTTTTTATAATAGCGTTATAAATTTGTATAGACCTTTTTCAAATACTTTCTTCGAAATTTGATCTAAAATAGAATACTAATAGAATAAAATCACGTAATATTTAGGTTTCTTTAATTGGCTATTGAAAAATTACTGAAATTTCTATAACTATAGGATTCCGATTACATTTCTACAGAATTAATTGTTATAGAATTTTCTTCATCGTTGTGCTAGTTACTGGTGAAAGATAATTTATCTAATTATTTATTTTTTAATAGTTATTTAGTTATTTGGATATTTAGATCCCAGCTTGTGGCACTCGGTTTTCCCCCTAGTTTTTCGGTCTCCTCTTGTCATAAAAACTTAACTGGTTGAGGTTATCGGTATATAGTAGGGTGTTGGTCCATTTGATCGAAAAATATGTGATCGACAGTCGATCATTATACGCTGCAATTGATCGAAATTCCATTTGATCGAATCCCATTTGTCATTTGTTTCATAAAATCGAACCTTCAAATGATCGAATACTATAGCGCGTTTTTATTATCCAAATTGAAAGTGGGGGGGGGGGATGTCGTTAACTTTAATTAATTAAAGATTTTTAAAATTCCCCGCCTTTTTTGATAGTGCGATAAAAAAATTTCTGGTGCATGCTGGTGCACCATTGGTTTTTATCAATATCGAATATTAGAGATTACGGTCATTTTATGTTTTTTAACAATTTACGCCTTTCATGTCGGTGCAATAAAATATTTTGGTGGTGCATTAGGCACGTTATTATTATCCAAATCGAATATGGGGGGGGCTGTCGTTAAATTAGCCCACCTCTGTTTCCCGCCTTTCCCCGATAAAATATTTTTGGTGGTGCACTACGGTGCACGATGGGTGCAATTAGGTGCACAAACTAATTTTAAAATTGCTTTCTTGGGGGGGGGGCTAACTTAATGGAGCCCTACCGAGGACCTGATATTTCCTTTCGATCTAAGCCTAATTATTGGAGAGTTATGTGAAATAGGGCGGCATCGGCTACATGCACTGTACGTGGACCCAGAATCCTCAATTCCTTTAGTTTAGGATTGTGTGTAAAAATGGCTTTCAATAAAGGCTTACAGAACACCAAACTATTAGTGTTTAAGTTGCTTCATCCTATTCAATTTCTCGAATGTTCGAAAATCACCGGACAAGACACTACAATTCCCGAAAGACAATCATTGCAATTCAGCAACGACTTGGACCTTTCATGGTGCCTTGGAAGTTGGATATTAGCCTAGCTGATTTTACAAGAAAGTTGATTGGTTCATTCTCCAAGTGACGATGACGCAGCCGCGAAATTGACTGAGGCAGAAAAATATTGGTTATTTACCTGTATGTAGGTTGCAAGATACATGGCACCTTTCCAGGGGCAAAAATACATAGATTTCGACTCGCTTTTTAACATTATTTAATTAATTAACTTAACCCAAATTGGAAATCGATGAAAATAGCGCGACACGCTGCCTATGCGCCATAAGAATAGCTGTGAGAAATTTGGAGGTCCTAGGTTGAACGGCTCGGACGTCTATAGAGAAACAGACGCCAGACAGACAGAAGACACTTAGAAATATATTGTAGAGAAGAAGATTGCATCTAGTAACGGCCAAAAATATATAATTTAACATCATCTTGGTAATCATAAAATACTGAAATTTTTAATTTGTCCCATATCCCTTCATTTTTATCACAATTGTTTTTAAATAAATCAAAGTCTAACAATTAAATCACGAAATCTGAGGGATCGAGTAAACAAACTATTCTCCCGTCATAAAGGTTGCCTTGGATGTATACTAGAAATCAAGTAAGATGGCGGTAGAATTACGTATAATTGCAGGATAATTTTTCCAAAATCACAAGCTTCGCTCACTACTACCAAAGAATATAAAAACTACGTAACCTAGAGATATAATGACGGTCGAAAGCAGTAAAGGAAGTTGTAGCAACCGGGGGGGAAGGCACTCAGTGAATTTGCACTTCAAATTTCGGTACCGCAGCGCCACTACGGCAGTTTTAAGTGGCAATCATTTTGATTTAGTTCAACATTCTTGAAAATTCCTTAAGGAATTAGTTACCTTTAGGACTTGGCAACGTTAGAGAACAAACGCCTTATTCTTCACTTTTTGAAAATAAACACCGAAACAACGAATCCACAAATTCTAACTAAAAAAATCACGAAACAGTAACCAATTACTGTCACTTTTTTGAATTGACAGATATTAGACAATTAAATATCCAAAATGCCAAATTTAGCACCTCCGCAACACCGTAACTGCCATTTTTCTCTGGTTTTATTATTTATTGTACTAAATACTGCCGTAGTGGCGCTGCGGTACCGAAATTTGAAGTGCAAATTCACTGAGTGCCTTCCCCCCCCCCCCGGTTGCTACAACTTCCTTTACTACTTTCAACCGTCATTATATCTCTAGGTTACGTAGTTTTTATACTCTTTGCTACTACAGTCACGTACTACACTCACAATAGTGAGCAGTAATTTATTTAATTTATTTAATCGACAAAATATGCTGCAAAATATATGTTAAATATCGTTGTGTGGGGTACACGTCACTCAATTAATACTGAAATAACGCCAAAAAAAACCCCCAAATACCACAAATTTCTCGGAATACCGGTCTGTCCCGCGGCCGAAATAAATGTTCCCCAAACGAGGTGATGAAAGTGAAATTGAGATCAATGTCTTCGTTCAATTTCCGGCAGAAAACCTCAAATCATTCATTTATGGAATTAAGGGGAAAATGAGGGGCGTGTTGAAGGGCGTAGACGAAGGAGTACGGCGTATCGAAAAGGTCGAACCAAGTTATCGAAATCGGCAGCGAACTCGGGGAAAATCACAAGCACAAAGAGTTTCCCCGTTCGTGGGCCCGGCCAACGCCACCACGCCGCGGTATAAAAGAACAAATTATTGTATCAAAATCCCCGAACGCTAGACAGGGAGTAGTCAAAACAGACAATTTACCCGAGCGAAATATTTCTCGAAAAATATTATGACGACATCGAACCCCGCGGTTATACTTTCTTTATATTTGGCTCAAAATCCCGGAAAAGGTCAAAGAAATGTCAATTTTCATCAGCTTTAAGTAGTCGGAAAACCATCACGTCAATTTTCATTTATAAGAAATGTCACTATATTTTAAATATAATAAAAAAAATTATTTGTGGAAATAGATTTTTATATTTAAGCCGTAATATATGCGTTGAAGATAGCGAGAAATAACTTAGTAGCCTCGAAATATTTTTGGTTTTATTGCGTGTTTTCTATCTGCGAAACGTTGAAACTTTGACAATACATCTTTACTAGATTTTTGTGTAATTATGTAATATAATAGTGTTGTAAATCGGAAAATTTTCCGGAAAATGACCGAGGCATTTTTTCCAGATAATTTTCCGTATTTTTCCGAAATAAAAATAATTCCATGATTAGTCTAATATTGTTTCCAAATATAAATAAAGCGGCATTTTCGCCTCATTTTTTCAAACCTAAAGGTAAAACTAAACCTCTAGACTAGTTTAAACTGATTGACAATGTAACACTATTAATGTTTTGTAGTATGTTTACTGGTATTAGATATTTATATCGATAAATTTTTTAATTTTCCGATTTGCGGAAATTTTTCCGCATTTTATTTTTCCGGAAAATTATAAAATAGTTTTTGAAATTCTTTGCGCATATAAGGACTCAAAAATATTTGGTTTGGCTGATAACTTTGCTTTTTCTAAGATCAAAGTGTAGTATCTTTTTGCATCAGCTATAACGCGTATCTCGCCGCGATTCGCCCCCATTGAAAATTGTCTAGAGCCTGCGAAGATACAGGATTAATTTTAAGTCCTAGATAGAAAGTTCTATCACGAGAGTTATTCAATGTACTTTCGTTACAACTAGAGTTGTTAATTTTCCGAAAAAATAAAATTTCCAGAAAATTTTCCGCAAATCTGAAAAATAAAAATTGAAACAAATTAATTTTGAAGGGTTTTTAATGTCTTTAACTTTTTATCGATATAAAATGTCTAATATCAGTAAACATACTACAAAACAATAATAGTGTTATATTGTTAATCAGGTTAAACTAATCTAGAGGTTTAGTTTTACTTTTAGATTCGAAAAATTGAGGCGAAAATGCCGCTTTATTTAAATTTGCAAAACAATATTAGATTAATCATGGAATGAATTTTTTTTGGGAAAAATACGGAAAATTTTCCGGAAAAAAGACCTCGGTCATTTTCCGGAAAATATTCCGACTTACAACTAGTTACAACGCGTTCAAAGGGGTCGTGGCATTTTAAGAGAGCCACTTTGAGCTCTGAAAACATTGTTCCTAATTTGTCGAAAATGGACAGAAAATGATTCGGGCACTTTTATATTTATCCCCCGAGAAGAGATTAAGAATAAATCGGAGGGATACATTCTTCGGCTCTGTTGCTGGCCAGCACCTGAAAAAATAAACCTCATTCTTCTCACGGCGATGGCCAGAAACGGTAAGAGGGGGCGGATTTCAGAATTCCGTCCGGAACAAGGAAGAAAGCGACTCTATAAATAGCGTTATGTACAGGGCGTTGCGTCGCGCCTTAGACCAGATCGCGTTTCCCTGTCACACGGCGCTGTATTGTAAGTTATATTCGATAAGTCAGTTAGACGAATTCAATCATTCATTGAGTGAAGTTCCGTAAAAATGACGTCATACAAGAAAGGTTAGTACCTCTGGCGAGAAAAATACGCAACTTGAAATGAAATCATCAGGCACAAGGTTGGACATAAGGCACTAGTCACTGCATTGAACTACTAAAATAAATGCTCTGACTACTAAAATTAATCGAAATCTAGGGGTTCACTAGTCAATTTGACTAGTGAAAACAATTTACCTAAATATTCATAAATAATGGCGAATATGGCGTATCATAAATTCATCATTCATCAATTACATTTTATTTAAAAAAAATCACATCATGTAACTCAAGAGACAATAAACTCCTTTTTCAATTCTGACGGGTAAAGCAAAATGTTGGATGTCCTTCTTGTTTTATACCCCCATTTTTACCCCCACTAGTCAGTGACTACTAAAATAAATTAAGATAGGAGGCTCTCTAGTCAGGATGACTACTAAAAAAATATCCTTATGTCCAACCCTGATCAGTAGGAGCCGATCCTACGCCTCGGCACGAATGGCACACGAGGCTTAGAGCACGTCTACCAAAAATGTGTAGTCTTTCCAGAAATGACTCTTAATAAAAATTTATTGGGGAACTGACACACTTTTTTTAAAAGTGATTACACAACTGATTACAGATTAAGCATTACTTAGTTTCACAGAATTAAGAGGCTAACCCGTCGGCAATTATCTATCATATTTACCGACTTCTCCAAAAGGCCTATCTATAAAGTAACATTGGCCTTATTGTTTAGATGTATCGGGCGCGTCACTCGTGACGTAGAAGTGACGTTTCACTATGATAGCCAATAGACGCTGGCATCTAGCTGGCATCTAGGAGCAACAAACACAAGGAGAACGCAGCTAGCCTTTAATCACGCTAACGAAGGGTTGTGTACGAATTTCATTGGACGAGCGTCACGAGCCTTTACGCTGAACATTTTACGGGCGGGGGAGAAGACAATTTCCGAATTTTCCCCTTCCGACGGCAGCAGGCGCTAAAGCGTCTAACCAATGAAAATTGTACGCAAGAAAATGCTCGACTTCTGACGGGTTGCGTTCTCCTTGTGTGGGGTGTTGTGTTTGTTGCTCCTAGCTGGCATAAACTCTATTTATGTCATATTCAACTTGTTAAAAATTTGCACGCGCGTCTTGATATTTTAGCGTAAATGGGCTCGAGCGATTTCGCGCGTGCTCCTTGAAATCAAAAAAATGCGCGAGCCTTTTACGCTAAAATATTAAAGAGCGCGTGGAACTTTTTAACAAGTTGAACAAGGCAATCACGAAATAAAATTCGACGAGTCGCCCTTTTTATAAGGATCTAACCTTCAAAACGGAACTGAACTCCTACGTAACTCGTGACGAAAGCGATACATTAAAACAAGTTCGGCAAGCGTGATGACTTTATAGAAAGGCTTATTTATACTGTAAAATGATTTACCATAATTTACCACACTACTTAATAAAATACCACCGTGATAAGGTAATACTGTAAGCAAACTTACAATGCACGGGCGTGTTGCGGTGAAGCCCGGGCTGGTACGAGGGGTGAGGCAGCACCCTGTACCCGTGATATATACTGAGAAGTCCGAGGGGAAAACGCGAAGCAAAAATCATTTCATCTCTTTTTCGGACCATCCATATTTGTGCAAGAGATCCAGAGAAGAAAATCTGTTTTTGAAATACCGCGAATTGAAAGCATTTTTTTGGCCCCTAATCCCAATTGGAATCGGACGGGGAAAATAAAGGCATGCTATCTAGTTTGCGGGGGTGGCTGGGGACCCGGTATTCACGAATACAAAAAATAACGTAACCCTTCGTCAAGCAATCGCTACCTCGGAACAAATGTCAAGCAAGTCGAGACTTACGAGTTATATTCTTACGAAACGGAGTTTTCACCCCCGTTTCCTATTTTTGGCACCCTAATTTCATCGCATTTTGTGCCCCCAGATAAATTTCACGTCTGGCTTAGAAGGAAACGACCCGATGTGATTTACACCGATTTTGTTTAAATTCGGTGGATAAGTAGACCTATATGTAACTTGAAAATTTCCAAAAGGAAAAGTTTTGACGGGTTTTAGTTTTGCCATGGCAACCAAAAATGTTTTTGATTACTTAAAAACCCTTTGGAAATTAACATTGATCAGTCGCGTGTACACATCGGTAAATATTAAATGAGGTAAATGCAAGTAAAATTGACTAAATTTTGGTTATGGAAGTAAAATTGGTAAATGCCATTAAATTGGACCAATTTCGGTAAACTCAAGTAAAGTGGCTAAGTTTAGGTAAATGCCATTAAATTGGCAAAATTTTAAATAATACAAGCTTAACCCAAATTTGCTTATTTACCTAAATTAATCTGAAATTACCCAATATACAATTTGTTTAATATAATTTATTTTTTTAATAATTTTCAAAGGGATCCGAGATTTCTGCATGTTAATTTCCGTAGGGAAAAGTGGGTTTTAAGTTATCAAAAACATTTTTGGTTGCCATGGCAAAACTAAAACCCGTCGAATCTTTTCCTTTTGAGCAATTTCAAGTAACCATGGACAGTAAATTAAGAGGACAGGTTTTCGATAGCCTTCCACATTGCATTTTATTTCTCCCCGTGTATCAATCAGCTCGAGAGACTCCGAGGGAGTCTTGCAAGGTCGTTTGTACCACGTGATCTTAAAATTTCAAAATGGCAATCTAATGCGGTTGATATTGTTGCGTAATTTTTTGGGCTTTATATTTTAGTAATTTTTAATTTTGGTTTTTTAATTCAATAAAAACTATCAACTGATATTTAGTATATCGTATTTAATCTATAAAAACGTGAAAAAATACCTTTTGGCGTAAAAATGTACTTCGTGTTTATCTTTTTTCTTTTTTCGAACAGTATCGTCCACTCTTAGCGATACTTGTTTTTTTTTTTCAAATAACCTTGGACGCCTCCCTTAGTGTGATTGGTTTACGGAGGCTCAAAACCAGGCTATTTACCGATCCTCTGAAATCTACTATCCATGAAGTAACATAAAGGTATACTTATCCCCCGAATTTAAACAAAATCAGTGGAATCACCTTGTCAGTAATATCATTAATTATTTTTTAATATTTATTTTAACCTAATTTTAGGATATCTCTATTATTTGATTAAGCTAGATTTAAACAATTAGTTTCTCAAATAGGGATTTTGTAGAATTGAGTACGATATTAAGGAAACTGGGTGAAATTAAGGGTTATCGTTAAAAAATTAGGATCCTTCATTTCGGAAAATTTGACATTGCATTTGAGAAGCCGTATCGCTTTATAATTTCCGCCATTCAATATTACTACATGTATGTTAATTGAAATTCAATTACATTTCCAACCAGGCCACGTCACAGCTATTTTAGCTTCACTTTTTCATTTAATATGCAAACATTCCAATTTCCGTTTAAACCCTTATTGTAAAGAGTGATTGTTTGATACTTCGCCGAGATTTGGGTACATTTGTTCGAATTTCATTCGTCCGAACGGTGGTACAAATGTCCGAATGATCATTTGTCCGAATGCCCGAAAACAGGATCGTATGTCCGAAAACGTATTTCATTTGCCCGAAAAATTTATCGCAACTTTTGTTGGTGAATTAGTTGTTCAATTAGAGGTCGGCGGAACGAATAAATTAACCGGCAAAATTTCGATTAACAATAAAAAGTTTGGTTAACTGTTTTTTATGAACATTTTATACGAATAAACAACGATTTAACATGCAAAAATATTCGGTTTTTTCGTATATTTTTCGGATAATTTGCGGTTATGAATAAAAATAAATAATTGGATAATTTCTTATTCAAACGCCGATCTCTACGTTCAATTTATGTTAACTTTACTGGCGAATTTCATTTGTTCGAATAATCGTTTGTCCGTTTTTTCGAACATTAGGAATTGGTTGGTTTTTTAAATATTGTTAATATAGGAAAATAGTAACATTAACGTGAACCTAACCTAACCTAACCTAAAATATCCACAACATTCAACGCAATTCCCACTTACTATATCGGCCAAAGGAAAAAGTTGTCCAATTTGAACAATTGAAACACTTGTTATTTCGGCGGTTCGGACGAATGAAATTCGAACAAATGTACATACCCCTTCGCCGAGTACATACATTTTAAGTAACATAATTGTAGCCTTGTCAGTGCATTTGTTTCTTCACCATTGACAAATTAGTAAAAGAATTTGAAAATACATATCAGCGTTCAGTGGCGGCGATCGGAAAAAATTTCTGTGGGGGCACGGGCCATTTTCTTTTTATCCAAAAATTCATATACTTAAAACTTAAGCAAGGAAATGTACAGCTCTAAATTATCATTACTTTAAATATTTTTTTAAAAGTGTTCTTTCTTATATCTCATCCGTCATTGAATACATTGATAATAAAAGTTAAGTCGGTATCTTTAGAAAAATATCCGTGTACATGGCTAGATAATTAAGCCTTTCTTGGCCACATACTTTACGAAGATATTTTAGGTAAAATAGGGTACACGACGCGGCGATTTTCTGTTGGGACGAATCTATCGAAATCATTTTTACGGTTATATCATCTTAATGGTACTCGCATATGAAATCTCAAAATAACTTCTGTAAAAAGACTGAATTCGGACCCAAAAAAGGCAGTGAGATTATTAATTTTTTCCTGATTCCCCGATTTAATTTCTGTGGGGGCTCTGCCCTCGTCTGTTTTTCCCTGTGGGGGATCGAGCCCCAGAGCCCCCCACAAGATCGCCGTCACTGTCAGCGTTGGACTGACCAATAGTGTGAGTAGGCTTAATTCTAGAGGCCCGGTGCTTGTCAACCGGTTAGATATCATGGGTGAGACGAGATTAGAGCAAGGTCAAGGGCGAGGATCCTAATAAAGATCAAGCCTATGGATACGCCACTGTCCATAGTTCGGACAATTTGAATATCTTCCTATTGGTCAGCAAAATTCCAAATGCGAATTCAGTTATTCTGACAATATTAAAGGGATTTTCCACCGAGTTCTTCGATTTCCCCTTTCCGTCAGTGGCGTAGCTGATAACTCAAAGGCCTCCCCGCCAAAATTTCTATGGGCCCCACCTTTTAAATTTTTTTATGGTAAGTGGGGCCCCTTACGCTCGGCCCCACCCTTCGCGCCGCGGGCCCTGCTGATCATCAGCTACGCCACTGCTTTCCATAAACACTTGTTGAGGACAGCGGTAATAGAAAGTGAAGGGAGCTGTTGGCTCGCGTGGCGTGAATTGCTGGTGACCACCCTCCTACGCATTGTAACCCGGCCACCTGAATTCATGGCTTGAAAAGCCGCCGATCTTTTTAGCCAATACTAAATGGTTATTATTTTACTTAAGTTACGAGTAATACCACAAGTTCATCAGCCAAGAGGTATTTTACTTTGTAAGAGCTCTATTTAACTGACGGATGCCAAAGAAAAATATCATAGTTAAAATTTTTAAATAAAATGTTAACTTATTAATTATTTTAACAATGAAACCCCCCAAAGTAACGTCTTAGGTCATAGAGGTTAAGCAAAGCGCTCTAGAAGTTTAAACAACAACGTATGGAGTACGTTCGATTTTCTCACTGTGATTCTAGACTACGTTCTGTCTAAAATACTAGTCTTAACTAGTCTTAAATATAAATAATTAAACAAATTATGTTTTTTTTTTAAATAAATCCAACGCAAACAAACACAGATTAAAACTAAAAATACGCATTTTGAAAAATCTCACCTGATATTGGGGGGGGGGGGGGTCGAGCCAAATCTCATGACATCTCACCAAGGAGGGAGGGGGGATCGAAAAATCGCCAAAATCCCCTCACGTAATTAATGGACGCGCCTTCACGTAACTCCCGAGTCCCGACGTTATGAACTTGTTGTTCAAACTTCTAGAGTGTTCTGCTTAACCTCTCTAATTAAATGCTAAAATTTAAAACATACATTTTTGTTGGATGTTGGATTAAGTCAATTGTACTAAAACCAGCTCTTTGCGTATTTTTCTCGTTAAAGGTGCTTCAGTTTTATTGTTATAATTATTTAGTTTCAATTTGGCCGAAATTTCAAGAGCAGCGCTTCCCAAACATGACATTTATACGAGATAAGTAAGGATACTCTTGAAACGCTGAGTTTTCAAATTAAGTTTCGAAAGTAAAAATAGTGAAGTGTGAAAAACATCTAATATATTATCGTCCAATAATTTTTTTCCTCTTCGCGTACCCTACTTTATCACAAAAGCTAGCGAGAGAGAGAACTTGAAACGTCGAGCCCTCTTCGAACAAATTCCCGCGAATCTGATTGAAACTTATAACTTGGCAACATGTTTTGATCGAAAAATCTAATAAGTAATTTGTCCTGTCGAACTCCGATTTAAATTTACTCCAAGTTTATCATTACTAAAATAGCCAAATCCTCAGCGATAGTATATCTCTAACCAAATTCGGTATTTAAAATTAATTTGTATTTCCAAAGAAAATATAAGATAAATTGAAATTGTAGCTTCCAAGAAGCGAAATTAAAACTATCTTGATATTTCAAAGCTATTGCATTTGCGTGAAAATCTTTCGGTGAATAATATTGCCATTGAATGATCAATACAACTTTTATGGTGTACGTGGTGAGATATTTAACAGCTGATGAAAAAAGATAATAAATAAATAAATAAATAATAATAATCTTATATAAAAAAATATACGAAGTCACCTTTTTTGTACGAAACAAAATATTTTAAAGACACTTTTAAAAAATGATGTTACAGAATTAAAAAAATCTTGGTAAATGAGAAGCCCTGACAAATCCCAGGATGAAATTTCTATTTCTCCCTACTCTGAAGTTTGGTAATTCTTCCCGTACAAAATTGCGTTTGAAAATGAGAAACTAGTAAGATTATCGAAAATATTCGAAATATGTAGGCTACGTGCGAAAAAAATGTTTCTCTCCGCTTAATTGACGAAGGGTTTTTCTTCAGTGACGAAATAAACGGATAATTTAATTCTTATCGGGCAATCTCAATAACGGCTCAGATTTGGCGAGGAATGGCAGGCGAGCTCCGTAATCTCGGCGACTCGTGAAACGGCGACCATAAATACGAAGTGTGACGGCTCATCATCGATTCGGTCTTGTGACAAACGCTACCGTGAGCCAGAAATTGGCATGGAGAAAAGACAAGTTGCCACACTTTAGGAAACGTAATTTATAAGAGCAAGCTGCCGTTCAGGCCCACGGATTTCCGAGTGTTAAGTTTAGCAACAAACACTTTGGGCGGAAACACACCCTTGGGTCGGTATTTGTTTTAAAAACCTCGAAACATTCCAGAGCGGCTAGCTCACGATGCGTCAAAAAACTGGGGAACTATACTGAACGAAAAATAACTACTCGACGCCGAGATGATGGCCATATATCAAGTAGCCACCTAACTGTCTTCCGAACCAGGACCCCCTACTAAGGGGTGCCCCGTGGCAAAAAGGTACCGCGACCATCTATAAAATCTACTTGAATCACCGCGGACAAATATCAGCTTGTTTGTTCCGAACCCCCGGCGCGATTCGCCTGCCAAGATGGCTTCGGACGGCCAAGATTCTTCATCACCCCTTTAGATCGACCGAATCGAATCGGACAGACTATGAACTATAAATGGAAGTATGTCGTAAATATTAAACTTTTGTTATTCGTTAAGAGCTCCCTCTTGTAAGGAAAGACCGAAATTAATATGTTGGTAGCTCAAAAGACAACCAAAGTTTCCATCAATCGTTGTTATTGTTTTGCGTGTTTTGTCACACGATAAATTGCTCCGAAAATATTTAAATTTGAGCAATGCGTCAATTAATATACTTTTCTTCGATTTATAGCAGTGATTCTCAAATGGGGCTCCAATTAAAATTCTAAGGGCTTCACAAGATTTTGAGCCGTGCTATGATAGAATTAGTTTCGCCAGAAAAAATTAAATACCGACCTTTTTTTCAAGCGAGGGTTTCCCCGATAAATTTGAAACTGATATGGGGTTCCACAAGGTGACGTAAATCTGTAACATACATTTTGAAATTTAAAAAAAAATTCTTTATATTGATTAACGTTCGTGTTTATTATTTTATTTTGTTCAAAATAAATGGTTTTGTATAAAATAATGTTTTGTAAATTTGATAATAAGTGTTTATTTTTTTAATAATAATAATCAGCTAAGCTAATACCCAAGGCACTACCCTAGCGACTTTTAATCACCCATTAATAATGGTATCGTAGACGTAACCCTTGTTTTTGTTTAAATGCACAGATAATTTGTAACACAAAATCTCGGTTGTCAGATGACTAAGTTCAAACAAATTTTAGAGTTGCTCAAAATCCCACTCATGTTTGAAGAGTAAGTTGCTCCTTGAGACGATCTTCATTTAAAAAAGGCAATATTTAAAAAAAAACACTCTTTATTTTTGTTGGAGTAAATTTAGCAATCTAAAGGTTTGATTGAATTGAAATAGGTTTTTACGCTATCTAGTGTTCTCGGTAGATATTGCATAATTAATTTACAAGACGTATCTGCAGCTGTTGAGATGGGCTCCCAATAAAACGTAGGATAGATAACGAGTCAGGAATTAGCAAAGAATGCTGGAAATACCGACTTATGCGCGAAGAAGGCACACGCCGTCTTAGATCCGCCAACTCATTGCTTCGCCCCTACAAACCAAATGTCAATAAATATACACGAGGAAGTAACAATCTTTTCAGATAAAAACTTATTTAATAGTAATTTTAATCTAAATTACCTCCTGTAAGACGTAATAAAAATGTTTTTATTCACATTTTAGTGTTTTGTTCCTGGTTAAAAAATACGCCATGGCTCTAAATTTTTAGCAAGAATGTATTTAGGCTACTGAGAACGTACGAATCAACCCGTTGGTCTGACTGAAAATTACAATTCAAATTGTAACAGTAACGCCATCTGTCGGGGACTTGTGTTCTAAAATATTTAATTAAGCATCTACCAACCTTTTTCCTATATATGATTAATGAAATAAATCAAATAGTCGAATTAAACTTCAATTAAAGTTACTCGAACGAAAATAAATAGTGATATTTTTTTTACGTAATTAAATATGTGTTATCGAAATATTAAGGAAATCGTTCATACGACTTATACTAGATGGTACGATACAGTGGCCAATAATAGCGTTTCTTTTTGAGGGATGAACTTAGGTAGTAGATCATTCTAGCGGGCCTGGAGAATAGAGTAGGTAGGTTCTCGATAACTAAAATACGTTCTTACTTTTGATATAACATACAGCATTAAACAAGATGAACTTGGGGAGGGGGGTAGTTTACCTCGTTCACTCCCCCAAAAGAACGATACATTACGGTACATTATAATTTTCCACTATGTTTTCGCCCAAAATAGCGTAGTTTATGGAGTCTCAAGTCGTTAAGATTCGCTACCCTGTCACCAAGAATTTAAAAGCGTTAGGCTATTAGACTATTAAAGGACGGATATCTTTGCTCTTCCAACGGCCCACTGATCAGATTATTTTCAGATCTAATCAGTTTATTTAATCAGGCTAATCTGATCTGATCTGATCCGAAATGATAAACATAAAATTTCGAAAGGAATATAGTCGAGAGGTATGTAAAATCGATAACTGCTCACCTTTTACCTGTCTATTTACGATGAATTCAGATCAGTTTCGGGTTTAAACTATCTGATTTGCATTATGACCCACTTCAACTGATCTGTTAAAATCAGGGCGCGAATGCGAAAAATCTGATATGATACCTATCTGAATTATTAACTAGGTTCAGATAACGTAACTGATATCTGAGAATCGGTTGGAAGCACTAAATCAAAAAAATAACCTAACATTAACCCTCATGGCAGAATTGTGAAAATAGGTAATCCACCAAAACTATGAAACGTAAATGGACCCAAAACCGATATATTTTTAATGTTCCATCAATATATATATCAAAATACCGAATTTACATAAAAACGGTCTTAAAATATACGTGACAAGTAGTAAATACCCCTAAAATACAACGCGTAGTTCAGAAAACAAACGCAAAATCTGAACGTTGGACTAAAAAGGGTGATCCATCGGGATGAAACAGAGACGTTGAAAATACTAATAGTTATTTTTATCGCTTCGAATCGAGATGGACGTTGGACAAATTCTTCGTCTGTAAAAAACCCGTCGCAACGCGACGGGTTTTACAGATGATCTTAGATAAGGGAAAGGTGTTTTCGGTGGAAAAAAGGTAAGGAGGAGAATAGGTGGGGGCGTGAACGGAGCGCTACAGGTTGCACGCGCTCGCGGTTTAAGAGGGAGCGGGAGAAAGCGCGTGCGGCTATTCACACACTAGAGCCCGCTCGAGCAACAAGCGTCTATAGTTGCTCCACAATACGTGAGACGAACCCGTCCACGTCGCTTCATTTGTTTTTACGTTCGAATTTGATTTCATCTTTCGTTTTCAACGTGCTGAAATATCATCTTCCACGCCTTCGTTCGTCGCGAGAAAAATATTTATCAACATTTATCAGTTATCGCGGCGCGTGGAGAAGCTACTGAGATAAACGTTTTCAATTTTCGCTCGTTTTTGGGAATAGAACTAACTCGTTATCGGACAGTGACGGTTTGTCGTTTTATTGAATCGTGCGGATTTTCAACGCGCAGATAGACACACGCGCAAAGAAAGAAAGAGTTAACGAATCAGGATTAAGACTGATCCGATCCAGATAATCCCTCGACATGAGGCTCGATCTCAATACCATCGTCGCGGTAAATATTTATTTTATTCATTTCATTTTATTTATTTATTTATTGAGGTGGTTTATTTTTAAATATAATTAATATATTGAACTAAATTTATAAATTAATTTAAAAAACCTCAAATTTAACCTTATTTTCTTTTCAAATTCAGCTATAGTTAAAATGGTCATATTTAATTTAAGTTAACGATACAAATGTCAGTAAATGAAAATAATATATTAATTTAAAGAGCATAAATTAAAACAAATACTGTACCAAATTCAGCTACAGTTAAAATTACCATATTTAATTTATGGTAACGATACAAATGTCAGTAAATGAAAATAATATATTAATTTAAAGAGCTTAAATTAAAACAAATACTGTACCAAATTCAGCTGCAGTTAAAATTACCATATTTAATTTATGGTAACGATACAAATGTCAGTAAATGAAAATAATATATTAATTTAAAGAGCTTAAATTAAAACAAATACTGTACCAAATTCAGCTACAGTTAAAATTACCATATTTAATTTAAGGTAACTATAATATTTCTGAAAATTAAATTTATATACTCATTTTAAAAGCTTAAATTAAAACAAATACTGTATCAAATTCGGCTATATTTGGTTCTGATATTATGATACTAATTTAAATAAAGGATTAAAATTTGTTTAAATTTTTATACAAGAAATTACTGCGCTTGTCATCCGTACGAAAACAAGATAATGCAGACATAAGATATTAACCGCGCGGGGAAAAAATCGAAAAGACATCGCTGGGAAATTCCCACATTTACCCTAAAGATAATTTCGAAAACTATGTCAAATATTCCAAATATGTAGTATTATAAATAAATAATCTGTGAGTGCACGCCTGATAAAGTGATGGAAGAAATAACTAGATATGATATATAATATATCTTGTTCATAATATATGATATATGATATAATATATAATTTATAAGATATAATATATGATTTATAATATATAGTATATAATATATAGTATATAATATATAATATATAGTATATATTATATAATATAAAATATATAATTTATATTATATAATATAAAATATATAATTTATAAAATATAATATATAATTTATAATATATAAATATAGTTTATAATATATAATATATTATTTTAAATTTAATTTACTATCAAATTGATGTATAAATAATAATAATAATAATAATAATATTTCTATTTTAAATTAGTGCAAATTAAATTAGAATATGTAGCATAAATATATAAAAACCAAATTTCGTTTAATTGTCTTCCGCGTTGTAGTATGGAAAGTTTTAAATTATCATTTGAAATAATTTAAAATTAGCGCGTCAATTCAACGTAACACCTTTCCGCGTATGTGAGTGACGTATCAAAATTCAAAACCCATTTTTCCTCTACTGTTTTTTTATAAATTTCATCATTTCTTCGAATCGTACAATTATTATTAGGATAGACGCCCGAAGGATATAATATCTCTCACGAACGCGGCAAGAACTCCCCTATCGACATCTTGGCATTTACCAAAGTTTCTCCGTAGATATTTCAGACACAATAGACCTCAACAACTCGAGATAACAAACAAGAAGAAATTCGGCGCTGAGGAGGAGTACTTGATTTTAAAAATAATTCTTATTTATTAACGATTATAAACCTCACCGCAGACGCATTAGGAGATCGGTTAAAAGAGGCTCGCTTTTAGTAATAATTAAAAATTGAGTGTTGGCCTCTAGGAAGAAATTAAAGGGAATTTCCGAAGTTCATAAATCAAGTGACGGCAACTTATTGAAAGTGTTATAATTCGCGTTGCGCCATATTTGTAACGTTCCAAAACTGGTTAAATTTTACATTTAAGAAGTAATAAGGTCGAAAGATGCTTGACCTCTTAAAGGGACTATTAAGGAAAAACTCGTTTAATATTAATAATTTAATTAAATCAATTAAAAATTATCTCCCATAAATGTCTTCATAACTTTAAAATATTGATCCTTAAGTATGCCTCTTTGGGAAATATTTCTTTGAAAGTTAGTCGCGGAGTGATGTAATCCCAACAAGAAAATGGTGCGAGTTACGTCATTAGAGTAACTTTTTTAAATTATTACGTCATATAAATATGGTTTATAGTAAATATTCTTAGACCGTGCAGTTTTTACATTTTAAATTAGTAGGTGGTTAATTTCCAGTAGTGATAATTTTTGGAATAATTGATGTTTATTTAGCGCAAAGTATATTATTAAAAATTTAAATTAATCTTTATTGCACTTCGTCCTGAGGCGGTATAGCTATCATTAAAATTAAGATCGTATTTAAGTTACTGAGGACGTATGAGTCTATAAGAACTTGAAAAAAAATTAGTTTGAGTCACCGACAGATATCGTTATGTACCGGAATGTAAACCCCTTACGTTCTCATTAAGCTAAAGACGTTCTTGATAATACGTTGTATTCAAGGATTCTTGGCTTAATTTAATACACTTATCATTTCGCAACGAAACGAATAAAAAATATGGTTGAAAGTAAATCGAAAAAAGGGAGCTTCTATCACTTAAATTGAAACAGAAAACCCACCTACATGCCCTATCTACTTTCAAATTCCTCAGTTCAATATTTGGAAGTCTCTCAAACGAAAAAGGCAAATTGAGATAAAAACATGACATCTTTATTTCCGAAAATAGAATGGATACTTTGGAGGAATACTAGCAATATATTGATTAAAAGCAATGTGATTCCCTTTGTCCAAAAATACTTTTATAATTGGGGGAAAATAACAATCTCTCAATGGAGATAATTATACAAGAAAGACTAAGAAAGTGCACGCACTTTAAAGCGAGTGTCTTTTTAAAGAAGTTTCTAAAGCTGAGATCGCTAATGAAATCAGCTGTCCTGATTGGTTCTTTGGAAATGTCGTGGTTAAAGGGGTTTTCTCTTCGGCTCAACGGTTTCCCTTTCCATAAACACTTGTAGGAGTTAACGTTAATAGTGAGTGTCGGGAGCTGTTGGCTCCCGTGGCATGAAGGGCTTGCCACCACCCTCCTACGCATCGTAACCCGGCCACTTAAATTAAAGGCTTTAAAAGTCGCTCGATGACTTACATAAGTTACATGTAGGTCTAAGGTGGGGCCTTGGGTATTAGCCTAGCTGATTATTATTATTATTATTATTATTATTATTAACATAAATTACAGTATGATTATGTTTTATATGGGTTAAAGTCCACTTACAAGGAGAGTACCCGAGGTGTTTATTGCCGATTTTGTTCAAAGTCGATCATAATGTAGACCTATATGAGATATGAAATTTCCTAAAAGGAGACGTTGCACTACCCATTCGATTTGCCATGGTAACCGAAAATGTTTTTGACTATTTAAAACAAAAATGAAATTTTCCCTTTTTTTACCCAAAAACTCTTAGAATTTTACCCCAAAAATGTTCCAATTTACCCAAACTTGAGAACATTTACCTAAATAAGGTCCAAATTACCCATTTCGTGATTTTAATTTTTTTTTAAAAATTTCGTAGCTTTTTTAAATGGAGATTTTTTTGATTTAAGTGAATAAAAACATTTTCGGTTGCTATGGCAAATCGAATGGGTAGTGCAACGTCTCATATAGGTCTACATTACGCCTGACTTTGAACAAAATCAGAAATAAACACCTCGGGTACTCTCCTTGTTAGAGTAGTTTTAATTTGTGTAATTATACTACTCTACAACAGTTAACTATTGCCCTTTTTATATTGGATATTTCGGAATTTAGACCAATAGATGTCAGACGAGTCGATTTTCACATGTAGTTGCTGGAAGGTGCTTCCACCTAGAAGCAACTTCCGCGTGCGTTTTGTCGTTATTTTGATCATTTGGTTACGAAATAAAACCATACATTACAGGGGAGCGTTGAACATTAGATTTAATAGGTACCTGATTTTCGTCTGCAAAGGCCGTCTACTTAAAGCGCCTCATCGGCGTTTGCAGTTCTTTAATTAGTAGGAACGCTTCTAGCGTTCGTTTCGGACATAGCAGCCAGTTTTCTTCCTTTTAAAACTAATTCCGCCATTGTTCCACCTCTTGTGTGATTCCAATACGTAAGTTAAATTGCCCATCTACCGTTAACCTCGATCTAAGTAAACTGCAAACAGACGCCAAACCTCGAAGGTCAATCTCTCCTCATCATTTCCGGTTTTAAATCCCTTTTTTTTCTGCTCGCTCGCTAGGTTGCGTTTCAACCAAATAAACCCCACCAGAGAGTTAATCAATAAATGTCTTCACCGTCATATATATAACTCGACATTAAGCAAAATGCTTGAAACAGTAATAAAAGAATTGTATTCAATTTAGGCAATAGGGGCTTCAGTAAAACATTTACGAGGGAATCGCCAAGAAGAAATATATCCGAGAGCCGGGACCTGCAAGTTACTGTTTTTTTGGTGGCTGTTGGCATAATTGAAACTTTTGAACTGTAAATAAAACGTCGTGTTCTTGCCAAGCCTGAATATGTCAGTAAAAGCTACCTGGTTAAAAGGAAACACTTGTCGCGTACTGAACCGGTGATAAGTTTAATCATGAATATATCTAGCTATGAATATCCAACCCTACGATATAGCCCTTCTATCATGTCGATTTGATTTGGGTGGCAACTTTCGAGACAAGTGACGCGTTTTCAGCCAATCAGGAGACTGAAGGAAATGACGGCATGCTCCTCACTCGGTCGGAGCAGATGTGATTGATCACGTGACTAGATAAGCCCAACCCAAATTTTAGCGGGAGGTTAGAGAGGCTATTGCTATTGTATATTCATAGCTAGATATATTCATGGTTTAATTTTTTCCCACAAGCACTATCCAAACAAAACAGTAACTTGCTGGTCCAGGATCTCAGTAACATTACTTCTTGGTGATTTCCTTAAAGATGTTTTATTGAAGCGTCTATTTCTTCCAGTCCTAACATTTTCGGAATTTTATTTACTCTATAGAGTATATAATTACTCATGGATCTATAGAGTATATAATTACTCATGGATCTATAGAGTATATAATTACTCATGGATCTATAGAGTGCAGAATTACTCATGGATAGTGATCATAGTGTAGAGTTACTTATTGGTCTATAGTATATAGAATTATTTATTGGTCTATAGTATATAGAATTATTTATTGGTCTATAGTATATAGAATTATTTATTGGTCTATAGTATATAGAATTATTTATTGGTCTATAGTATATAGAATTATTTATTGGTCTATAGTATATAGAATTATTTATTGGTCTATAGTATATAGAATTATTTATTGGTCTATAGTATATAGAATTATTTATTGGTCTATAGTATATAGAATTATTTATTGGTCTATAGTATATAGAATTATTTATTGGTCTATAGTATATAGAATTATTTATTGGTCTATAGTATATAGAATTATTTATTGGTCTATAGATTAGAGAATTACTGAGTATAGAATTCCACCAAGGTTTAGTATGGGTTATATATTATCGTGAAATTGTGAATGAAATTTTGAAATGGAAATTATACGATTACAACTCATCCGTCAATTTTAAATTCAATGATTTCATAAAACTCGAAAATGAACTACGTAGGAATTTATTAAGTATGCAAATTTCGCGTGATGAAAATCAGAATGAAATTTTTCGAACCGTAGTATAAGTCTAAAAATAGCGTACAGAATGGTGGCTATTGTAGCATTTTAAAATTTACTAGCGAGTCCCTTAATTAAATCGTCTATTAGTGGTTTCGTTTCTCTCCAGTCAGAGGAAAGGTAACTCCGGAAGACCGAGAGGGTAATTAAGCGCTTAAAAATGGCTTCCGTGCGCGGCCAGTTGGGAATACTGAAATTAGGGCCAATATTTTGGGAGCGCCGTGGTATACAATGTTGACTCGTCACTAGTTTAATTGTTAAATTAATTAAAACTTGTTGTGACGGTAAGAATATCGCGTCTCCTAATTATAACGGGCCAGAACAAAGCGACACTTAGTGACAGATATATTACCTAACGACATTAGCAGACCGCTCTACCCGTGTTCCGTGTCTGCGGGGGGGCACCAAAATACACCCACTCAGTTAAAGATGGAAACCAGATCTTCTAGTGGACGCATGGGAGACCGTGAAAACCAGATCTTCTAAGGGACGCATGGGAGACCGTTGATACCAGATCATCTAGTGGACGCATGGGAGGCCGCGGAAACCACATCTTCCAATGAACGCATGGGAGACCGCGGAAACCAGATCTTCTAAGGGGCGCATGGGAGACGGTGGATACCAGATCATCTAGTGGACGCATGGGAGACCGCGGAAACCACATCTTCCAATGAACACATGGGAGGCCGCGGAAACCACATCTTCCAATGAACGCATGGGAGACCGCGGAAACCAGATCTTCTAAGGGGCGCATGGGAGACGGTGGATACCAGATCATCTAGTGGACGCATGGGAGACCGCGGAAACCACATCTTCCAATGAACACATGGGAGACCGCGGAAACCACATCTTCCAATGAACACATGGGAGACCGCGGAAACCAGATCTACTAGTGGACGCATGGGAGACCGTGAAAACCAGATCTTCTAGTGGACGCATGGGAGACCGTGGAAACCAGATCTTCTAGGGGATGCATGGGAGACCGTGAAAACCAGATCTTCTAGGGGATGCATGGGAGACCGTGAAAACCAGATCTTCTAGTGGACGCATGGGAGACCGTGAAAACCAGATCTAGTAGTGGAAGCATGGGAGACCGTGAAAACCAGATCTTCTAGTGGACGCATGGGAGACCGTGAAAACCAGATCTCCTAGTGAATGCATGGGAGACCGTGAAAACCAGATCTTCTAGGGGATGCATGGGAGACCGTGAAAACCAGATCTTCTAGTGGACGCATGGGAGACCATGGAAACCAGATCTTCTAGGGGATGCATGGGAGACCGTGAAAACCAGATCTTCTAGGGGATGCATGGGAAACCGTGAAAACCAGATCTTCTAGGGGATGCATGGGAGACCGTGGAAACCAGATCTTCTAGTGGACGCATGGGAGACCGTGGAAACCAGATCTACTAGTGGACGCATGGGAGACCGTAGAAACCAGATCTTCCATTGGAGATTGAAGAGAAAAACATGCTGATTTATTCTGGGTCTCTGGCTTACAGCTTCTAGTCTGAGACTGGAAACCTGAAAACCGGAAATCAGAGATCTCTATAGATGCCGCGAAGACTTGAAACCGGATCTTTCAGTGGATTCTGGAGACTGGAAACTAAAAGTCTCGCGATGTAGAATTAAATGATGTCAGGTGAAAACTAATCAAAAGAATTTACCTTAACTGGCTTAATGAAGCGCGTGCCATTAATTGTTCGGGACAAGCTAATCTTTGCTTCTATAATTATGTTAATTAACTTTCGATTTTGAAAATGAACGAAGCAAAAGCACCGAAGCCAACGTTTGACCCGTAAGCCCCCGGGCTTACTTTTATTTCCAGGGGGTGCGTAAGAACGAAATCTATCATGATTCGATGATGGAAAGTACCGCTATTCCTATCGAGAGTAAATTCCACGACATAAAAAGCGTGTTTGTCGGCGTCGAATTTGTAAACAAGAGAGAAGAAAGCAAATCAAACAAATCTCGGAATGACTTCCCAGCGAAGTAGACGCGCATTACCGCAGAGAGCATCTTCGCGAACAAACACACGCAAGCCCTCGGCCAAAACCAACTACTCAACTTATACAGCGGCAATTCCCCACTGATTCCGACGAAGAACTTCCCTTACGATAAAAGCTCTAAAAGGTATTATCTTCCCATTTATAAATACCAAATTTGGTATTTATAAATACAGTTATACCATAAGCCTATAATTACGTTCCATTAGTTTGTCAGTTAGTCGCGATAATTAGCTTTGCGGAAAATCCGTTAAAAAACCCGAAAACTTTCCGTTTAAAGTATTTGAGCGTAACATTTATGTCACGCTGAGAAACTGATAAATATCGATTTAAATTTAATTGATGTTATTTATCATTATCTACTTACTTATTTATCACTTAATTAATTTAATTTATTTGCTTATCTGTTTAACTATAAAAAGTTAGTCTTTAATTATGTTCCATGAGTGACGTAGTGGAGTCAGAGCCAAAAGTTTAAGTGTTTCTAATGATAAAAAAATGTGCTCTTTCTAGAAACGGCTCTCCGGAACGATGAAAAGCGCGAAAAATAGGGAAGTGCGTCACTTGTGTGGAAAATAATAATATGCTTATGGCTATACGTAACACTTTCTCGATCGAGAGAAATGTTTCTTGGTTCTCTCTCATTTTTAATTAGAAAGCGTGATTGAAGATTGTTCGTGGCAGTTCGGCCCTTTCAATGTTAAAGAAAAATACCGTTAAAACAGTTCCTTATTTGTCTTTTGGACCTCGATTACCTTCTGTGTTTGGTTCGGCCTCAAACGTAATAAGTGAAATGGGTAAATAGTTCAAATACGCCTAGACTAGAGACATCAAAAAGAATTCGGAGATCAGATTTGATTTAAATAATAAATACACGCGCAGCGCTAACTTAAATAGGAAGTTACGTCATTAAGTAGGGCGATCTAGAATACTATATACATTTTTTCCTGTACAAACCAGTTCTTTTAACGTATAAATATGAAATTAAAATAGTAGATTATCACTGGAAATCGCTTAAACACTCTGAGAACTCAGTGGAAATCGCTGTACACATTTAGAGAACTCAGTGGAAATCGCTGAAACATTTAGATAACTCAGTGGAAATCGATGTACACATTTAGATAACTGATGGGAAATCACGGTTTTTCAAAAATCTGTAATGTAAAAAAATTAAGGGTAATGTAATGCTTTTCAAAATCAGAAATCAGGTGCTTACAAATTTTACGATTACACTGAAAATCACAGAATGTTTTTTCTAAATTCAGTAATTAGGTTTAAAAAAATTTGACGATTTCACTGGAAATCAAAATGTTTTTCTAAATTCAGTAATAAGGTGCTTACAAATTTTACGAATACACTGAAAATCACAGAATGTTTTTTCTAAACTCAGTAACCAGGTCTAAACCAATTTTACAAGTACACTGAAAATCACAGAATGTTTTTTTCTAAATTCAGTAATCAGGTGTAAACAAATTTTAGGTTAATTTACTTTTGGTGTAAAAATAATTTGATCAACAAGATTAGAATTTTTTCTTCGCCAGTAGTGAAAATATTGAAGTCTTCTGTATGATATTCTTTAGCAAAGGGCAATACAGTGACAGGCCTCTCGCACTCGAGACTGGGAGCAGAAATATACTGTCGCCCCAGCATTTTAATGTCCGATACCGCCTTCGGTGCTGCGTAAAGCGAATGCCCGCTGTCTTCTCACACCACACCGAAAACGAGAAAGAATGTTGCTATTAAAAAGAACATGAAGCCACTATTCAGAGATTTAGGGAGCTTTTGACCGAACAATTATGAAAAACATTAAAAAGTCGAGTTCAAAAATTCAGATTTGTAAACGCGGGTTTCAATTCCGTCATAAACCAAAAGTTTTTATTTTTATAAAATTAACGAGTGCGTCCTGAAGATTATTATTAAATTACTCAAACATGTAGCTTCGCGGGTTCCCGTTGATTTTTCATAATTCGTGATTTTCTAAAACTATTTTATCGGGAAAATATGATTGATAAGTAAATATCCCTACGCAGTCATTTAGATTTATCTAGTGTTGTTAATTTTCCTGACAAATAAAATGTGGAAAAATTCCCGGAACATTTTCCGCAAATCGGAAAAATAAAAAATTGGTACATAAATTAGGGTTTTTAATGTTTTTAACTTTTTATCGATAGAAAATGTCTAATATCAGTAAACATACTACAAAACATTAATAGTGTTACATTGTTAATCAGTTTAAACACGGCCAACTTTGATCACGCGCTATTCGCTCTACAGCGGCCAACACATTCGTCGAAATTCCGCGAGCAAGGATTTTCCCCCTATAAACGTGTTAAATAATAATCCGCTCACGTCATACACATCTTTTGCTCATAGGTTAACACATAAAGGTCAACGAATGAGATGGCCGCTGTAGCGCGAGAGATCAAAGTTGGCCGTGGTTTAAACTAGTCTAGAGATTTAGTTTTACTTTTAGATTCGAAAAAATTAGGCGAAAATGCCGCTTTATTTAAATTGGCAATTAATGTATTAGACTAATCATGGAATAAAAACTTGTTTTTTATTTTTTTTCGGAAAATACGGATTATTTTCCGGAAAAAAGGTCTCGGTCATTTTCCGCGGAATATTTTCCGACTTACAACACTAGATTTATCTATTACAATTTTTCCCCATTCTAGGGTTGCAACCAAGTATGGTACGAAATTTACCCAAGTTTCATACTTTCCACTATTATATTACTTAAGATAAACGAGATAACATTATACATTCCATATACGGCTAACATTGCGTCAAACGGGCCTTCATTTGGACCCTTAAATCGGCGAGAGGGGTAGAGCTGGGTGCCCTATTTTGCACGGGGCCACCCAAGAATTCCAGAGGCAAAATAAAGCCCCCCTCCAAGGCTTATAAACAATTTTGTATCGTCTATTATACGGGTATAGAAATGTTTGTTTTCGGTATCTCGGCTACCCCCCGACGCAGACACGCACGCTCTGACCTTTGACCCACCATATATTAGGAGGTTCTTCTTCGACGCGAGGGCATTAAATATCTTAAATAGAATAGGCTTACTACCATTGATTAGAAAATGGTGCGGGGAGTTATAAATAGACCAAAACGAAGCGGCCTTACGCAACGAGTCAATACAGACTTGAATCTAAACAGCTTCATTAGACGCGACAACTGACCAGTAACGGGAAATTGGCCAACTAATCAAGACTTAAATTTATTTTTAAAATTATTACATTTCAAGACTGTTTAGAATAGTCAAGGTTGACGGGATGTACTGTACCAACTAATTAGTCACTCTATCCCGTTCACATCTTTCCACCGATAGTGTAACAATAGATCTATAACTCAGTGGGTGTAAATTTTGTTCCTTTCATCTTGTCCCCTAGTTCATAAGGTTATCTGTTTTGCCGTCTTCCCTTAATTGACCACACTATAATTTCCTCCCCTTCCGTACCTCGTGATAGCCAATACGACTTATCAATCTCTTTGCATTTCTCGAGCTTTATTTTGAAACTCGATTTTGTGGACCGTTAAGCCTTTGAGAGAAGACGACGGAACAGACGATATTTAGACGTGTGGGAAGTTAGTTTTCACAAGATATGGGAATCAACCTATAGTCCACATCAGGGCTGGACATAAGGCACTTGTCACGGCATTTGACTACTAAAATGAAGTCTCTGACTGTTAAAATTAATCGAAATCTGGGGGCTCACTAGTCAATTTGACTAGTGAAAAAAATTTACCTAAATATTCATAAATAATGGCGAATATGGCGTATCATAAATTCATCATTCATCAATCAAATGTTATTTAAAAAAAATAACATCATGTAACTCAAGAGATAATAAACTCCAATTTTAATTCGGACGGGCAAAGCGAAATGTTGGCTGTCCTTCTTGTTTTATACCCCCATTTTTACCCCCACTAGTCAGTGACTACTAAAATACATTAAGATAGGAGGCTCACTAGTCAGGCTGACTACTTAAAAAATATCCTAATGTCCAACCCTGTGGCCTGGTCCACATGAGGGTTAACGTTTTGGGGTTCCCCAAGGATATTATTCGTTTTTTTTATAGTCGTCTGCTACTCTGTCTGCTATGCCATTTCCTGTATGAAATTTGTTTTCCTCATTTAAACAAAAACAAAGGGCGTTTTCAATAATAGCAATGGTTGAATATTAAATATTTGAATATGTAATTAAAAAATCGGTTACCCAGCGGTAAATAGTTGCGTACCAATTTTTTCCAGTTCACACAGCTTATTTCTATCCCAGTAGGCGCTTAAATAAACCCCTCTCTGACTGTCTTGCCCCCCCCCCCCCCCTGTTGAAAAATGCTGCCAGATCTTTTATTTAAAGGACTATTAGTTGGCCAACGATTTGGGTACATTAGTTCGAATTTCATTCGTCCGAACGGTGGTACAAATGTCCGAATGATCATTTGTCCGAATGCCGGAAAACAGGATCGTATGTCCGACAACGTATTTCATTTGCCCGAAAGATTTATCACAACTTTTGTTGGTGATTTAGTCGTTCAATTTATGTTAACTTTACTGGCGAATTTCATTTGTTCGAATAATCGTTTGTCCGTTTTTGCAAACATTACTAATTGTTTTTTTTAAATATTATTAATATAAGAAAATAGTAACATTAACGTGAACCTAACCTAACCTAACCTAAAATATCCACAACATTTAACGCAATTCCCACTTACTATATCGGCCAAAGGAAAATGTCTTAATTCTTGCACTAAAAAAAATCCGGACCGAAAAAACAGCAATAAGAAATACTAATTTAGCGACAGAATTCCGACAAGTGATGCTACCGATTCGAACGAATGAAACAAACAAGTTGTCCAATTCGAACAATTGAAACATTTGTTATTTCGGCGGTTCGGACGAATGAAATTCGAACATTTGTTCCACCGTTCGGACGATTGAAATTCGATCAAATGTACCTACCCCGGCCAAACTAATTGTCCTCCAACATCAATCTACATATATTAAATTGAGTCCAGAGTTTTAGGTAACATACAATATCGGCTTCTATTCCATATTTTCCTCTGGTGAATGGTTTTCATGCTAATAATTTGGAAAAGGGGAAATATCTTAAGCTTTTCGTGCCTGCGATGCTTGGATAGCCAGTTGCGTCAACCCCTCAATTCGTTTAAGAAAAGGCTAATATATCATGGTTCATCTACGCGTAAAAAAGAATAAGTTTATTTTCGCTTAAATAGATTCGATTTATTTGATTTCGGAAAAAATTCCGCGTTTTTTCCCCTCCGTTGTCTGAATATTTAGGTCAAGTGCGGAATATTTTGATTTGGTGAAAGGCGCGGCTTCTGGTACAGGAGAACCAACGCACCGGAGATTTTATTTATCCCTCTTTCTACACTTTTAATGTCTATAAAAAAGTTATGGGCTCTAATAAAAAAGAGAACCATCGCTCTACGGGTTTTGAAGGTCTTCGCGTTCGGAAGCAGAGTGCACCCCGACAAAAACCCCAAAGAGTTCGGTTACTTCGGAATTAGAAGACCAATTAGATGGATCCTTGAAATGACAGCTGTTCAATGACCAGAGGGGTGATACACTTTTTTTGGACATTTTAGCTTTATTGTGTGCAAATACCATATTTTTATAGGCACGTCAAATACAAAAATCAATTAATTTGGTCCTGTTAACTGATCGAAATAAACAAATACTTTCTCGAATATCGAATAATTTACCAAGTAATTCGTTAATTTTGCAATAAAAACAGGAATTTTAAAATCAAATTGGCTATACAAGGAAATTTCCATGATTTTAGTCCTTTTGGGTTAATATTGAATTCTTATTTAGTAAACCATTTCACCATTCAAACAATTGATAATATTAGGAAGTTCACCTAAAAAGGAACTATTACCAGTATTCTTATATATAGAAAGATTTAAGATGGTATTATAAAATCATCAAACAATCAAACGTAGCTTCCTTAGATTATCAAGTTGCGTGACACTGTGAACCCCTTAAAATATGCAAAAATGCCTGCAAGGCGTTCCGCGTTAATGCCCTTGATATTAAACAATCGAAGAAAAACCCGGTGTTGCAAACTATTTGAAAATGCTTTCGGCTTTATCGACTACTTGATGGTCTTAAAGAATTATTCGCCAACTTGGTCAAGATTTATTCGATTTGGTATTCAACCGAATAATTTGATTAAACAAACTATTTTGCACATGGTCAACACCCCTGCAAAGGTGTAGTATACAGTGGCGTCACCAGGATTTCCAAACTGGTGGCGCTTAAGCCGTTAGCGCTGGTCAGGGCCATCCCATTTTTAAGTTCGAAGAAACATTTCGCCAAGTAAATTGTAAAAATTCTGAATTTTAGGAGGCGCTTTTCAGAACTTTTAGGTGGCGCTTCAGAAATTTTACAGGTGGCTCAAGCGCCGCCTAAAACACCCTAGCGACGCCACTGGTAGTATAAATGCAGCGTTCTCAATTTTAGGGTGACGTTTCGCCTATTAGCAAACCTCCAAACATTAAAACCACAAAATATTTATGAGCGTAGGTTATCGGAATCGTAATTCAAATGACAGGGAGTTTATTGAATTTGCCAAATGGTTTGAGGGGGCCCCTCAAAAGGGTGCCGTGTAAAGGGGTCAGGGGATCAAAAACACTTTCGTCGCTTCGTGTCCACGCCTTAAAAACAGCGCACTCCAACACCGGATTCTACCCCGAGCGACGGTCTTTGGGTCCCTTCCCCAAAATCTAAGCCAAAACAACGCCTTTCAAAAAATTGACGTTAATCCTTCGAGATTCTCATAAAAGCAATTTTTCTCCACCTCAACGTGTTTAGTGTTTACTCAAAACGTTTTGTTAGAAATTATAAGCGGGGTTGGAAATCCATACAGAGTTAGTCTACGGGTTAGAGGAAGGACCCTTTTAGAAATTAAAACCACCTAAAAAAACCACTCGTTTAAATCGATTTTTGGAGGGCCAAGTTTTATTGACAAAAAAAAACTGAAAAAAATTACCTCCCAACCAGAAAAACAATGACCCTCGCGCGTAAAGGTCACATGGCTGCTATCAAGGGGCGAAGAACACCCCGAAAAATGAGAGGAAAATAACGGTACAACACAACGGCTCTTCCAAGGTTTTCAAACATTGCTGACAACGTTGAATGATGGAAAGTTAATCGGTTGTTTTACGCTTCTTAACCTAGTAATATCATAAGTAACACTACAGTTATAAGGATGACACTAGACGAAAATTATTCGCTAGTTTTGGAGTAATTTTTAGGAAATAGGGAGCAACTTCAAAATACAGTTTGGCTGTTATTGTGTGGAAGAAGTTGGTAGTTTGGGGTAAAAGGTGCATTCTTTTCGTCCCAAAGCGAGAGAATAGTTTTGGCCTACTCTCTTATTGTCTCAACGTTAAACTTTGTCAATTTCCTCAAATTATTATAAACATTTTTGCGTGGCTAAGGCTCTTAATAGTCTATTACTAGTTAGTGAAATCTTAACTGCTAGCCTTTTGGGCGGATTATGTACAGCTTGTTGAAAATCGGAACGCTTTCAAAAGTAAAAATAACACTTACTTTGATAAGATAATGATGAACTAATGAATGGGAAAACAAAATTGATTATTATTTATCGACATCAGACTAGCCTGGCACTAATTTATCAACAAAAAGACGGATTTTTAGATTTTGGAACTAAATTTCGCCCAAATTTCGGGATTTTCAAGATTCCTAAAATAATCTTTTCTAGAGTGTACGAGATTTTTAATAACTGAAATCTATCAGTGTCCTACTTATTATTTATAATGTTACTTATAGTAATACCTTTATGTTAAATTGGTCTATATCGACATATAGGCCAAAATAATTTTACTAAATTTGATATTGGATATATTGCTATTTCTTAGTATTAGGAAATCTTGCAACAATCTCTGAAAACAAAACTACGTAACTAAATTTGTTTAGATTGAATAGTTCTTGTGAATCAGCTAGTCTTTCGGAACTTGTAAGGAAATTTAACTAACTTAAATTTCGCCATAATCTCAGTGTCTAAGAAAAGAACTATTTCGTAAATACGTATAGCTACTAACCCTTTTTTTACTAAACCATAATGTACTAATCGCGAATCAAAACGAAACAGTAACGCCATCTGGAAGGGACTTGCTTTAAAATACTTTTTTCCTGATGTGATATATTATTGAGTGCCTACCAACTTTTATTTTATTTTCCATAACTAATTATAGACATTATGTCAAAAGATACGATAAAACGTGCTTATAACCGATACTAGATGGCGTGATAGAACTGGGAAAATAGACAGTTTTAGTTTAAAGGGAGTATGATCTTCCATGTTTATGGTGGATCGACGAATTTCACTTTCTGCCATCATGTTTAACAGACGCTAGATAATTGGCGCTAGTTAAGTTAAAAACAAGTATCGCGTGTTAACAGATAACTTTTCGATTTAGTCGCTACTATTTTTAAGGGTGGAGCTTAGGTAGTAGATCATACTAGCGAGCCTGGGCGTTCTCAGTAACCTAAATAGATTCCTCGTTTAACACGTGACCGTCCTGGAGGTCGACGAGACTGGCGTAAAGTACATTGTCATTAAGGGGCTCTATCAGAAGTCGTTAGCCACTAAACAGAGGTCGCGAGGTGGCGAAAGACTGGGGACGAAGGAAAAGGTGAAGGATGGTGGGCAGGCGACAGGAGTCAAATGGGGGACACGTCTGTTTTACTTCGGCAGGGGGGTAAACAATTCGCCGGGGGCCTCTACTTCCCTGGCGAAGAAACACCCCTATTTGGAAGGGGCCCCACCGACGGAGAGGGAAGCGTCAAGGGACGCTTTTGTACAAAGCGAATTCTTGGGCGCATTTCGCGAAATTCATGTTTTATCAACAGAGAGTTGCGAGGATGGAAACGCGCTGAATGTTTACCTTAGTCGCCGCGCTGAGACGGAATTCTTGGCGCCGGCGACGTTACGTCGTCGCTTTTGGAGAGACGCTTACGCGCGGGAGTTACTCGGGACTTCCTCTCTAAATCAGCGTCAGAACTGCAAGGTGCGCCCATACAGTACCACCATAAGCGGATTAGTACATTCCTTATAAGTGTGCCAGTTTCCTGAAAGACATTTCTAAAATAAACACACATTTTTGGTAGACTTCAAACTAACAAGGTGACATCCCGAAGTGTAACCCACCGATTTTGTTCAAATTCGGGGGATTGGTAGACCTTCGTGTATCATGAAAAATCCTAAAGGGAATTTATTCAATGGGCAACCGTTTTGCCATGGCAACGAAAAATGTTTTTGACAACACAAAATATTAAATTTTACCATTGAAAATAACATGGGATTTCGAACACAAATTGATCAAAAGTTGATCAACTTTGATGTTTTTTTTGTAAATTTTTATCTATTTTTTCTATTTTTGGTATTTTCGAAATTTTGAAATTTGTTCAAATATTTCACAGGGGGTGGTCTTAGGAATCGGTCAGAATCCCATGTTATTTTCAATGGGAAAATTTCCATTTGTTGTTGTCAAAAACATTTTTCGTTGCCATGGCAAAACGGTTGCCCATTGAATAAATTCCCTTTAGGATTTTTCAAGTTACATGAAGGTCTACCAATCCCCCGAGTTTGAACAAAATCCGTGGGTTACACTTCGGGATGTCTCCTTGTAAGTCGTAACAAATCCCCGTTAGGCCTAATACATTTTTGCGACGAAGCTCACCGTCGTGGCGTTTTCTCCCTAGTGAGAACGATGCACTAAGGATGGTTTTCAGTAGGTGAGCGTCGACGCAAAAAAATCCCCGTTAGGCCTAATACATTTTTTGCGTCGAAGCTCTCCGTAACTTTAAGGCTGGTTTTTACTAGGACCAAAATGGCACGACGGCGAGCTTTGACGCGTAAAAATTGTATTAGGCCTAACGGATATATTTTGCGTCGAAGCTCGCCGTTTTCTAACTAGTGAGAACGATGCATTAAAGGCTGGTTTTCACTTGGGCAAAAACGCCACAGCGGTGAGCGTTGACGCAAAAAATCTACGTTAGGCCTAATTCAATTTTTACGCGTCAAAGCTCGTCGTCGTGCCGTTTTGGTCCTAGTGAAAACCAGCCTTTAAGCTTGTTTTCAGTACGTCGAAAAAGACACGAAGGCGAGCGTCACCGCAAAAAATCCCCGATAATCCCAATTTATTTTCGTCTTCATAATAAACGTGTATCGAGGTGTAGGACCGGAACGTGATAATATACTTTTCTCGCTTATCTCCTCGGTTATGACGTCAATTTAACGTCACTCCACACATAACTAACTGATACACTTACCGATATGGTTCCACAGTAACCAATCCCGCCACTTCCAATCGGTTATTCCCCACACCAAACAAACATTTAGAAGGAAGCCTTTTGGGGTTAAATTTAACGCTTTTCTTTATAGTTGATGTTTGATGCCTCCAATTTACATTTTGTCCGGAAAGACGTAAATTATTTATCATTTCTTACAACAAAAAACAACTTCGAAAATCTATTTAAGCGAGGTTTTATTTACAACTACAAACAAATGTTCAACTCATAATAAATTATCCTTAAAAAGAAGGATTAACAAATTTAAAATTTGAGATAATTTAAAACGTTTCAGACTGGTGGCGCCATTCAGCAATATTTCCGGTATTCAAAAGTCGACCTTTAATGGCCCGGGGTAGGTACATTTGTTCGAATTTCATTCGTCCGAACCGCCGAAATAACAAATGTTTCAATTGTTCGAATTGGACAACTTGTTTGTTTCATTCGTCCGAATCGGTAGCATCACTTGTCCGAATTCTGTCGCTAAATTAGTATTTCTTATTGCTGTTTTTTTTGGTCCGGATTTTTTTTTAGTGCAAGAATTAAAAATAAAAAACTACATTGTAAATATCGTTGTTTGTTCAAGTTGTTTTTTCTTAATTGCTGCTAAATCTATATATTGTATATTTTACTTCATATTCGTATTAATATCGATAATGGCATAAAAAACTACATTGATATAGTAAGTGGGAATTGCGTTGAATGTTGTGGATATTTTAGGTTAGGTTAGGTTCACGTTAATGTTACTATTTTCTTATATTAACACTATTTAAAAAAAACAATTCCTAATGTTCGAAAAAACGAACAAACGATTATTAGAACAAATGAAATTGAACGACTAAATCACCAACAAAAGTTGTGATACATTTTTCAGGCAAATGAAATACGTTTTCAGACATACGATCCTGTTTTCCGTCATTCGGACATTTGTACCACCGTTCGGACGAATGAAATTCGAACAAATGTACCCAAATCAATGGCCCTGGCCCTGTGAAAGGACATTTTTCCTGCTCATGTGTATCTTACTAAAACATAAAGCTTTTTTTTCGTAAAAATTAGAAAATAGTGTCAAAATGGTCACGATAAACTGATAATGGAAGCAAATGAAAGTATCGAAATAAATCTTAATAATATAACCTGTTATAGCAGAAGTAACATAAAATATGGGCATTAAAAGTCGCTCGATGACTTGGACCTAGGGTGGTGCCTTGGGTATTAGCCTAGCTGATTATTATTATTATTATTATTATTATTATTATTAATAAATTAAGTGTGGCTATATAATATATTTCGTCCGGCACTAATTTATCTTCAGAAACGAATTTTAGAAGTATAGGATGATGGAAGCGATATGTTTTCTGGTAATACTAATATAATAACTATATTATTAAAAAACCAGTTATTAACACGCTCGATATCCAAGAACACATGGGCTTCTGATGTTAGTACTAACGACCAAATAAACAAGATAAATTTAATCGAAGGCTAAGCATCTGGAATCGTTTCCGGCTTAAATTATCTGGTTTGCATTTAGATCTGATTACATCTGATCGTAAATTCGGATAATCTGATATCTGATCGTAAATTCGGATAATCTGATATCTGATCGTAAATTCGGATAATCTGATATCTGATCGTAAATTCGGATAATCTGATATATGATCGTAAATTCGGATAATTTGAAATCTGATCGTGAATTCGGATAATCTGATATCTGATCGTAAATTCGGATAATCTGATATCTGATCGTAAATTCGGATAATCTGATATCTGATCGTAAATTCGGATAATCTGATATCTGATCGTAAATTCGGATAATCTGATATCTGATCGTAAATTCGGATAATCTGATATCTGATCGTGAATTCGGATAATATGATATCTGATCGTGAATTCGGATAATATGATATCTGATCGTGAATTCGGATAATCTGATATCTGATCGTGAATTCGGATAATCTGATATCTGATCGTAAATTCGGATAATCTGATATATGATCGTAAATTCGGATAATCTGATATATGATCGTAAATTCGGATAATCTGATATCTGATCGTGAATTCGGATAATATGATATCTGATCGTGAATTCGGATAATCTGATATCTGATCGTGAATTCGGATAATCTGATATCTGATCGTAAATTCGGATAATCTGATATCTGATCGTGAATTCGGATAATCTGATATCTGATCGTAAATTCGGATAATCTGATATCTGATCGTAAATTCGGATAATCTGATATCTGATCGTGAATTCGGATAATCTGATATCTGATCGTAAATTCGGATAATCTGATATCTGATCGTAAATTCGGATAATCTGATATCTGATCGTAAATTCGGATTATCTGATATCTGATCATAAATTCGGATAATCTGATATCTGATCGTGAATTCGGATAATCTGATATCTGATCGTAAATTCGGATAATCTGATTTCTGATCTATAGTATTATTAACTCAGTTCAGATACCGCGACTAATATCTGACAATCACTTGGAATCACTAGTTGATACAAAGATTGGAAAGTTACATTTCATTTGTTTCGGCAAGGTAATGATTATTTTAGTAGTATTTCTAAGTGGCATTTGTGCCAAGGACTTCTTTCGATAGGTCGAAACTTTCCAAGGGGACACTACTATTCTTAGAAACGAAGCGGAAAAGACCCCTTAAAAGCGATAAGAAAAATGCGAATAGATATTTTTTATAGCGCCAAAGCTGTTGATATCCAAACAACTTCCGTTTTTTCGGCGCGCGCTTCAAACGAATATATCGATATAGAACCAATGTAATCCCTTTATTGAGAGCCGCGGTAGTCCTTCGGATGTTTTTCACGAGATGATGGATCCACCGAGGGATCAAAGAAAATTGCAAAAAAAGGGAGTATCTATCTTTCGCGGGATAAAACGCTCAGGTATCGGGCGATCAGTTCCTCGCATTTCAAAGCGATCTCTATATAAACGCTATTTAGACGTACAAACGATTAGGAACCTAAGGATGTATACGTCCACTCGTAAGTTTATAATTATAAATTTAATTTAAAATTGATCTCACAAGTGGTTGTGATCCGATTTGTTCATCCTACTTGATCTTACTATAACAGCTAGGGCCCCCACTCAAATATTCAAAATGTTTATAGGAAAAATAGGATTATATTTCTAAAAATATAGGACAATTTTTTCAAATTATAGGATTTTATAGGACTAAATATGTTATTTCATTTACTAACTATATGCATTTAAAAATCAAAATCTATATTTAGTGAAACAAATCTTTGATTTTCACTTGAAAAATAGAAACTATTGAACCATTTCATCACAAAAATATACTAGTAGCTAACCATGTTAAAATTAAAAAGTATAGACTAGAGTGACTTGGTATAGGAATTTATCTTATAGCTAAATCTAGCAATTTAACAGAGTGGCGGGATTTGAAATGGGCAAAATATCAAAATTATAGGATTTTATAGGACTTTTTAGGGATTTTGCTAAAAATATAGGATGTTATAGGACATTTTTGAAAATATAGGATTTTATAGGAATTATAGGACCTCTGGGGGCCCTGCTATAATTAATTTTCTTTAAATTTAATTACCTAAATTTGACGTCAATCAGAAGTTTATAATTATTATGGCCTTTACAAAAATTTCATAAATCACATTTTAGTCTATAACTTTCCAAAACCCTCAGAAATAATAATTATATTATACATTAAATAATAATATTTTTATATAATTATATAAGTGAAGAAAGTGATTTAATTAAAATCTGAATTCGACTCCCGTTTGTGAACGTTTTACAGAGAGCCATTTGTTTTGGGAGGCATTCAGATGTTAGTAATACACGCATGCTCTTTGACTCTTTGTCTCGTAGTCATAGTGAGGGCTTGCTGCCAGCGTTGAACCAGCGTATTGTTCTTATTATCCTTTTATGTACGACGTCAATATGACGACACTCTACAATTAAGTGGCTCTCAGTAATTATTTTGAGTAAATGACACACTTATGGAACATCAATATTTGCGACGGAAAACTATCGCTACGCCCCCTTTGGTTCGCCATTGGAACCTAGATAGGTAGCGGATAAAGAGATTTCTCGTTTGTTTTCAGGATTTATCGCCGGATTTCGTGATTTCTCGCTGGATTTCCGGATTTCACGACTGATTTCCGGATTTCAACGCGTATTTCGGGATTTCACGTCGGATGTCGGGATTTCTTGCCAGATTTCCAGATTTCGCGTTGAATTTCCGGATTTCTTGCCTGATTTTGAGATTTGCCATCGGATTTCTTGATTTCGAGATTTCCCGTCAGATTTCTAGATTTCGAGATTTCCCGTCAGATTTCTAGATTTCGAGATTTCCCGTCGGATTTCTGGATTTCGAGATTTCCCGTCGGATTTCTGGATTTCAAGATTTCCAGTCGGATTTCTGGATTTCAAGATTTCCAGTCGGATTTCTGGATTTCAAGATTTCCCGTCGGATTTCAAGATTTAAAAAAAATCTCCGTATTTTTTAGAAATTCAGGCTGCATTTCGGATTTCTGGGAAAGTGTGTGGGATTTTTTTGAATGTCCGACCCCTGGCGATTTTCTCTTGACTCCCCCATATTCACTCGATATCCGTCTCTAATGTAATTGATTTCATTCCGATTGAGACCAAAATGGAAGGTGTTTTGAAGAAAAGGAACGCGTGAAAACTTGTACCGACAGCGGTCACTTTTCGTTGATCATTCGGAGATCGTTTTCAAGCGATCTCAGTCAGCTCGAGAGCAGTAAATGGATCGAAAATTGATCGGAACAGATCCGAGCTCGGAAATGGGACATATAACGCTGATCGGAACCATCTCGAGCGCTCGAGAGCAGTCAAATAGAGAACGCTATTAGCGTAGCACATTTTTCCTCTGTTTATGTATGTTTTACTCGAATTACCAAAATAACGTTATTTACAAAAATATTGTTGTTTGCCACGATAGCAAAAAAGTTGTATTCTTGGAGCACTGCCACCAACGCTACAAAAATGAAGTGTACTTTTACAGGTTCGAGTTCCTTTTCAATGGGTGCGAATTTCCCGCCAAACCGCGAAGGCATACACGGTATCACGGTTGAAGATTTGATATCTTATAAAATACCTAAATCCGCCGAAGCGTTTGGTACAATTATTAGATAAAAGATAATTTAAATTAGTGTTTTATTTTCATAATAAATCGGTATTTATTTCCTTCCTGATAATTTTTTTTAATTAGCGCCATCTATTAAAAACAAAAGGGGAAAAATTGAACCTCTCAGGGCTTCGCTGTAAACTCCGGAGGGCGTTGGACGATAGTCCATGTAGCTTAATGTTTACCAACCATTTTATTTATAAAGAGGAGCCCAATTAAAAGGATGCGAGGAATAATAGCCATATTTTATAATTAGAAAATTTCCCTAAAATAAACTACATCTACCATTCCCTTAATCAAAATTCCAGAGCTGGTGTTCTTAGAGGGCGACCAAAGTGGGCCCTACCTAGAAGCCCATTTCATCTTCAAAGGGGTCGAGGCCCGTTGCAAGCTATTTTGGAAAAGACAATGCAGCCACGCTAATTTCCCTAAATAGCTCCAAGAACCAAAGAGAATCTCGAGTTTAAATGGGGGCAAACTCGCGCCGTCCCCCGCCGTTAGATGGCAGTGTTGGCGACGCGGTTAGGTCAACCACGCCTGAGATAAAAGGGTGATTGTTCGGGATCCAACTTGTAAGTGTTGTAAATGCCCCGCGAGAAGAATGGCCGAAGTCACTAAAATTAGACCGCGGATGTGTGGTAAATTAACACAGGCTTAGAGGAGCATCTTTTTCGGAGGTATTGTTGTTTGGGGCCACTTCTCTCTCTCTCTTTCTAGTAAAGATTCCGGTAGAAAACACTTCGAAATAAAGACGCCCCCGCGCGCCAAAGGAAAGCGAAAAAATCTTCATTAGCTGGCCAAATTATCGCAACACTAATGTCCGTTAAAAACATTAATCGCTTTCACCGTTCCTTCTCCCTATCGAAAAAGTCATTAATGACCCCTTAATAGGTTTGGTTGTTTGACCTATTATGGCCCACGTTGTCAAAAACCACCCGAGTTACCTATAAGGAGTGTCATCTATTGACGCTATTCGAAACATAATCGTTTTACTCTGCTATAATTTTTCTAATTTACCATCTTAGGAGACCTCAATATAAATGAAAATTAGACTTAAAAACTTCGTTTTTTTTTCTAGTTGATGTCTATAATCATGTGCGTTCAGTCAAACCGAAGTTTTAAACAAGGATCGAGAAGATATCGACCATTTCGGTAAGTTGTCTCTCTTGCCGGACATTTCGCTATCAAACTTTCAAGGATAATTATTAACTCGATCGTTTCAATTTTGACGATTCTGTGTAAAAATGTTTTCTCCGCGTTACGAGCTTAAACATTTTAATACTTTATTGAAACCCGCGTTTCGCACGTGGACTTCAAACTTCAAAATCTTTATCGCGTGTTCTCTATAGTGAGGTAGAAAAAACGATCAAAAACATTTGATAACTCTCAAACTGGCTCTCCATAAAAATTTGACACGCGGAACACTGATGTGAAATATAAAGAATAACTTATCGTATGTGTAACATAATAACTAATAAATATGCCATAAAAGCATCTTGTTGACGGTATTTGATGTAAATTACGTCACTTCCAACTCGGTGACGAAAAATGCGACATAAAATTTATTGAATTAAGTTAGTGAAGCCGATTTTTAGAACGCGCCGGCTTTTACAATCTATAGTTTAGTTAGTGCCTCACCATCGCGAGATTTTGTTTCCATGGTAATAGAATTTTTTCCTATGGAAGTTTTATATCACGGCCTGCTTTGATCTCGCGCTATAGCGGTCAACCAAATTCGTCGAAATTCCATGAGCAAGGATTTTCCCCCTAAAAATTGTAGGAGTTCAGCGCCACGCTCGTTTTTATATTGCTTCAATGAAAAAAACTATTCTTAAATTATATTCCGCTAGGGGCGCTCAAACCATACAGATATCTTTGGCTCGTAGGTTAACATAGAAACTCCAAAAATTCCGTGAGCAAGGATTTTCCCCTTATAAACTGTAGGAGTTCAGCGCCACGCTCGTTTCTAAATTGGCTTCAATTGAAAAACTATTCTAAAAATAATATTCCGCTAGGGGCGCTCAAAACATACAGATATCTTTTGCTCGTAGGTTAACATAGAAACTTCAACGAATGGGTTGGTCGCTATACACTCTTTTATATCCGTATTTGTGAGAGCTGCCATTTTATTACAGGTCTGATTTCAAATAGTGCATACAAGGCCGCTTCACGCGGTCAAGTGCACGCGACGTCTCGAGCTGATGAGCACGTGCAGGCGCCCTTGCCTGTACTATTTTAAATTAGGCCTGTAATGAAATTGCTGACTTCGTAAAAGAGAGATCAAAGTTGGCCGTGGTTATACGGAGGCATACTTATAAGTGATTATATGTTAGATATGCTTATGGTGTAAGGAAATAAAAGTATTAAGCAGTGTTTAACGCGTCTTCTTCTATTTGGCAGAGAATGGACGAGAGAGCAATCTGTCAGGAAACGAGACGGCCATAACCATCGTAGCATGAAGCTGATGGGTCTGACAGCGGCCCCATTGCCAGTGGCGGAATGTTGCAGGTCGGTGACGGGAATAATTCAGCCCATGGGCGGGGTATCAACCAAGGGCCGAATTTTGGAACTGTACCGCGACAATAACTCGACGCAAAGTTTCTACCAGACGTCATGCGCCAAAGGTGTGAAAGGAAAACCTTGCAAATACATCGCCAGGCAGTACAGCAGCCGATGCGTTCAGAGATATTCGTATACATACGCCTTGGTCAGGGATTACGAATCGCAAGGACCCCCGAGAATGGATTACATTCGGGTTAGAAGCGGCTGTTCCTGCGAAGTCAGACGGCCCAAAAATAAAACCATATAAGGCCCCTTCCATGTCCCTCACCCTTCAACCCACCAATTTTTTAAATTATTGATTTTAACCTGGCGGTCTGAAAATGAACGTCAAATTCGCAGGGGGAACACTAAATTCCCCTTATTTTAATTTTATTTATGAACAATATATGTTAAACGATTTTCGTGAGATATACGAGATACGTTTTTGAGAATCTATATGAAAACGGACATTTTAGGTTTTAAAAATATTTAAAGAAAATATACGATATATTTTTTATGTTTTTAACTTTTTAAAATTCAGCACTGAAATCGCAATATTCACACGATATTTTATTTTGGGCGAGAATTACTTAATACTAATAATAATAAAGAAGTCTTTCCGAAAATTGAAAAAAAACCGTGATGTTAATATTTTGGAACCAATATGTTGAACATTCCGCAAAAAACATTGATTGTGAAAATACTCGATTGTGCTATGATATTATTATGTAAATAATATTGATTGTATGAAGAAAAAAATGTTTTTTTTTTCCTGAAATATATGCTATTATTCCATCAACCATTGGTTTTTCATTACTTTTGAGATTAAAGGCCTACAGTAGAATTTGACAATTTCGACCCAAATTTTAAGTAACCTTTCCTCGTGCACGTGCCTTGTGATAGGGGATCCAATTAAATTCCAGAGACTTTAACGCGGGAAAATACTGAAATTCAAACGATACTCCCTTTAAAAGGCTACACAGGCGTTTGAAAACTCGGTGTGAAAATAATTGCCCTCGCCCTTCTGTACCTCGTGATAGCAAATCATAGTCTGGCCATCGTTTTACCAGATCTCGCGTGAGCTAGGAGTTCGTACCAGTTTGGATCAATAAAATTGATAAATTTGGCATTGTGAAAATAAATATATTTTAAATTAATAATGAAATCAGAAGTAAGATACTGTCCATCTAAGATATAGAAATGAAACTCGAGCAAATTTTCAATGTACGCGATTTACCGTTAAAAATAAACGCGGAAGCACACACCATATCACGGCCCAAAATTTATCGCGTGTATTATTCCGCCGGATGATGTAAACGGTAACAATTACACTGCATACTGCATACTTATCGGCCATATTTTTCCGATGTAATAGTCCTAAAAAAAACAATGCTCACATCACACAAGTTTTTCTGTACAAAACGTTTTAGCCTGCAAATTTTCATGTTTCAAACGAATAAGATTCTGATAATATGAAGACGGAAGTATAAATTGGGTACGTTCAGCAGAGCTCATCGGACTCACCGATTACTAATCGGTGACATCGGTTTCCTACTGTACGCTTTGTCGCGTTTCCGGTTTTGACGTCACGATAGTCATCGGTTACTCACCGAAGTCATCGGCTGGAGGAGTCGGTTTTCCGATGACTGACGTCATTTCTGACGTAAAACTACTATAAAAGCTACGACATTTTAAAAAACACCGATTGATGAATAAAAGCGTTCAGCAACTTACGACGTCATTATGACAAAAAAGCTCATCGGTGGAAAATATCAAATCCATCGGGTTTTTTTTCCGTTGACTGCTGCTGAACATAGCCCTAAACTGGACTACCATCGCCATCTATCTTAAAGAGAAGCAACTAAACGTTTAGTCGCACGTGCTTAAAGGAGCACACCGTTGTTAAATAAGTTTCCAATGCATAGTCAAGAAAAATACCAGAACACGATTGACCCTTAGATTCTATTATTAATCCAAGATTGAACGGATCTGCTGTGATGATTTGAAATTAGATTTTCAAACGCCATTATAGAAATGATGCTAGAAGTCTAGCATCACTACTTATATTTAAGGTAAAACACTACCAAGTAATATTTTGAATACTTATAGTGTTTTCAGTTAAACAGAATTTCAGTGAGGTTCACACTGTGTTTTGTTGAACAATTTTGGACCTACAATTCTTAGCATTTAAGTATTTTAGGGTTAAAGCGAGTGTCTGCTCGAAGCGTACTAGCTCGTTTTTCAACAGATATCGCTAGCGCCAACATAAAAACAAGATGCTTAAGCTACATTTTGACCCAAAAGGCGGGACATAAAAGCACCTCTCACGTTGAATGGTTCATTTGTAAATTTGACAATAACTTAAATTATAGTAATTTTTAACAATATATTTTCTATGGGATATATAATTTCGCTAATTTTTAATTATAGCTTCCTGTGCCATTTATGGATGGCACCACACTCTCTAGTAAAGTAGTTTTTCGAAGAATCCGCTATATTCATTACCATCTCTAAAAAGGGCCTTATCATTATACCGGTGGCAATGATAGAGCCCACAGTTGCTTTAAAATGGAATGGAGCAAGGCCCATCTTAATTCGATAAAAATTGCAACATACAGAAATGAAACACTTTTATTTGTTAAGAAGTTTTCTAAAATCATTATTAGACATATTCTTAGCTCGCTGAGCACCATTTTCTGAATTCTTTTCCGTACCATTTGAATCAGAAAGAGCCATCTTTTTAAGAGCACGAGGAACCATTAAAACTTGTGGTCTTCCTCTTCCAACCCTAAAATTTACAAAAAAACTTAAATACTATGTAGTCTTAATAAAAAATTCCAAAGAATGAGACATTACCCAGGAGTTGAGGTCTGTTTGGTTAAACTAAAGGAGGTACTTTCACTTGAAAATTGAAACGAACCACCTCCTCCCTTGGGTCTTCTTGGCGGAGGATTGCTTATGGCAACGCTTATTGTATTTTCTCCAATTTGTGTGTTATTGGTTTCACTGAGGGCTTTCTCTGCCGATACTTCATCTTCAAAGTCTACATAAGCTAATCCTTTCGAATGGCCATTTCTATACGTAACTAATCTCACATCCTTGAGTTCACCAAACTAAAAAAATAATCCACAAATTTATTGATAGACTTAATTAAACCATAAGTTTATAATTATGTTTCGCATAAGTGTGTCAGTTCCCTATTGTGAAATTTTTATTGATAGCCAATTCTAGAATGATCACACAATTATATTGGAATAAGTGATTAGGCCTCATCAGTGTTGCCACAAAATTGTGAGATTCAATTTTCCTGACCATTGTAAGAGATTTTCCCTGACTTTTCAAGGATTTTTTTTTTTACTTTTATCAGAAGTTAATTAATTTAAATGGACTTTAAGTAAAAACGTTATTGAACTGTTGAAAAAATTAGCCAAACTTTCAAGGAAATAAATGATAGTCATAGAATTTCCTGACTTTTCCCTGAATTTTAACAAATTCTTTCAGGTCCATTTTTAAATTCCCTGACTTTTTAGGATTATTTTTCAATTCAGTAGAAGAATACTGACAATTTGTTTTTAAGTTGCGTATTTTCTAGCTAGAGATTAGCAGTGTTCCGAAGTGGTAAATGTCAGGTGTCAAATAATGTGGCAAAAAGTGGTAAATACCGACATGGCGAATAATACTTTTACTGGCTAATATGCCAAAAAGTGGGAAATAATAAATTTTAATAAAAATAAAAAACATACGAAAGGAAAAATATATTTGTGCTATTTTAGACAAATATACTGTATTAGTTGTCAGGTTTTGTTCTAGATACTCAATTATAGCCCAATCTAGTAATTTCTTTTGGCTATTTTTCAAAGATTTTTCCTGAGTTTGAATTCGTCTGCTATATATCTTTAAGGTGTTTTTAATGGTTCTTTTGTGAAAAACTGAAACATTATCTCACATATAAGTGATGCTACATCTCTGAAAGATATTATTTACATCATTTAAATGCATTTATTGATTATTAGTCACTATTTGTCACTTTTTGCCATATTTGCCACTTTTAGCCATATTTGCCACTTTATGCCACTGACATGGACTTCATTCTAAAAATGTGACATTTAGGTAACACTGGAGATTAGACTAAGTCACTCCACACATAGCTCCAGGGATAATTTCCACTAAATGACGCACTTATTGGATATAATTATTAACTTATAAGAAAACCATTAACGAAAAGAATTTTACTTGGGAGAAAATATCTTTCAAATCTTGTTCTGTTGTTATAAATGGTAAACCCCTCACAAATAGTTTATTCTTCTCCAAATTGGTTTTAAACTGCAAAACAAAAATTAATTAATAAAAGGTTATAATAAAATATAGTTCCATGTGCGATACATTGATGAAGCCAGGATTTTGGTTCAAAGGGGCACACAATTGACTAAAAGGTTGTTCATGCAACCATACATTTTAGCAGTATGTGTTGTCTGTGCATAAAACCCTAAGAAAGATTGGTACTTTCGAAAGCCAAATAAAATTAAAACACACTTTCGAGTTTCCTTAAAAAACACGACTTTAAGAAAAGAGAAACTGCGTGACATTGAATCGAGGGGCTGATCACTCTGCGTAATCGGTGTACAGAGCCATACCTTTGACTGTACTAATGGGATTATGCGTAATCTTTGAAGTCTCTGCCTTTGGCAGTGCTAATCTAAGCGTAATCCAGCGTAATCGATGTTCAGACTTTCTAAGAGTGGTTAGCCCCTCGCATTGAATAAACATTTTGTAGTGGTCAAAGTATATAGGATTTTACCCCAAAGCTACCTCATTGAGGTAATTTAAAAAATTACTCTAGTCAGCACCAAAATGTAATCACCTAAAGCTATGTTGAAAATTTCATAACATTTTACACATGGTTGCCACAATATTCTCAGAATCAAACTCCCTGACTAATTTAAGTTATTTTCCCTGACATTTTAACGCCAAAATTAGCCAGTTTTTAACTTATACATTTATCAGAAGTTAATAAATTAAATTGACTTATATTTCAGTAGAAAAGTTATTTCAATGTTAAAAAACCTTTCAAGGATCTAAATAATAATAACAGATTTTGCCATAGATCTAGAGTAAAATTACCTTAAAAACGTATCAAGATAAAACTGAATTCCCTGACTTTTTACCAATTCTTAAAATTCCCTGACTTTTCGCTGACGTGTGGCAACCCTGTTTACACCAAAAATATGTAACTTATCACATCAAATAAATTGAACCAATTTTGGTCAATTACTTAATGTCTGCGAAAAAATCCAAAAGTATTTAATAGAACTCTTAAAGAAGTATCACTAAGTGCTATAAAAATTAAACACGCAGGTTCACAGATAAGGGGGTTTTCATAGAATAAAATATAAACGTTTTTCACAGTGTTTTACTAGTTAAATTCCAAAATAGTAATTTTAAGTAAAAATATATCAGAACTGTAATTATGAACCTTATTTTTTCAACTTGGGCTACCCCGAATTTGATCTATCACGCGAATAATATTAGCAGTAGATGTAAATGAATACTTCTCTTAAAGAGCTATATTACATATTTCTGATAATACATACTTTAATTTTAGGCTCAGGGACATTAGCTTTCTTTTTGTCTTTACATCGAGAAATAAATAATGGTCTTCCATCCAGTTTCGTTCGGTCTAGTTTTAAAGCGTCTTCTACACATTTCTGTTCAAAAGAATTGATCAGTTCTGGGACTTAAAAGTAACAAACCCTTTCTTTCAATCATTTACCTGATTTTCAAACTCCACGTAGCCATAACCTTTAGAATTTCCCTTAAAATTTCGGACCAATCGTACTTCTATAAGTTTTCCAACCTAAACATTGCACAAAAATTTACTAAAAACCAAAAGAATTTAGAGTATTTACTTACCGAACTAAAGAACTCCTTTAGTCGGTCTTCCTCCACAGTGTAATCAAGATTGCTAATAAAAACTGTGACGTGATCTTTCTCCGGGTCATGAGCAATGCTAACACCATGTTTTTTATCAGTACTTTGATCATCCATAGAAGTTTCCCGTGATGATGAGGTGACAGTCACTTCCGTGCTTAAATTTGACCACTTATTTTTACCTTTTCCTCCCTTTTGTCCATTCTTAGCCATTTTGTTTTTCTTTTTTTCGGGCTCCTCCCTGTCAGTTTGATAATTTTGTGGCGATTGAGGACTTTTAGGTTGTGGGTTATGAGGTATTTTAAAGCCATCGCTATCCAGGACTGATTTTTCTTCACCAAACTTTCTTTTCAGATCCCTCATGCCCAAACCTTTTGGAGGGCTTTTTGATGACCTTATGTTTTGTTGTTCTTCCTTCTCCGTTAACTATTTAAGTAAACAGATATATCAAAATATTGCTTCAAATATGCTCCATCTCTCTTCTAACCTTTTTCCTTCTCTCATTTACTCTGGCAAGTTGAGTTTGGTACTTTTCATTGGCGTTATCCAATGATTCCAGAGTACCTTCTTCACGTTCAAAAGTTAATAAGGCTTCTCCAATTGTTTCCGGCCAATCATTGACTGATGTTAGAGCTTTCAGCAACGTTTTTCTTAAATGTTTATCATCTCCAAAAGCCCTAAAAACCATTTAAGAAAGAATATAAGTAAAGTAGTAGTAGCAGCTTCAAAGAAAATGCCCAATATGATTTTTCATTGTTACAGCAAAAAGACCCTATAAAGTATTTCGCCCCACAAGAGCAAATATTTAAATTTATCACCTGATAATACACTCCAGTAATTTCCCAGTTTAAAAAAATTACTTGTTTTGAGTATTAAAATGTTTATTATAATTTACGAAATGAAATTTTGGTTAAGCCTCAGTTGTAAGATGCCCTAGTGAAACACGAGAGTCTGATAGATAGTAGAATAGAACTTTAAAATGAAACTGCTTGCACCATTGCTAATATACAATTTTTTTTAGTCCCAATATGCAGGTTTCAGAAATTTCATTCAATGTGGTATTATGTACTAGGTTGACCTGACATCCAGCAATTACATATATTGAGTCATCAAGGTAAAACACCAAAGCTGCCACTTGCTTTAAAGAAGTTAAGAGTGGGTTACTTGGCCTTGAAAAATTACCTCTCAAAATTTGCATATTCTATCCAGGCATTAGCTTCAAATTTCCTTTGTCCCGAGTGAATTATCATATTCCAAATTTCTCTGGCTTTGGTCATATTTTTACAAAATTTAGCTTCAACTTTGGCCCAATATTTCAAAACGGTACAATGGGCATCACATTCTTGGCCAAAGTCTGTAATAAAATTCTTCACATTTAAAAAAAAATCAAATTTTTGGACGAACTTAAGGTCTATTCATGTGAGCCAAAATTTTGGACCAACTATACAGGTGAGCTCAGTTTTCATCTCATTGGCAAAAGATTTTGCATTTCTGTTCACGCAATTCCCGAAAAGTTAGCTAGATTTGACCTGATAACCGTAAAAGTAAATTACTATTAATTCTTAAAAAAAATCCTTTACTACTATAAGTATTGATATTTTCATTTAGTTTAGGCTCGGTCAAGAAACAAGCTGTTCTTAAAATATTTGACCAAAAACACACTTGTGTTCCCAAATTTTAGCTCCATTCTCAGTTTGCAACTCATATTAGCCAACAATGTTTCTCAAAAATGTTGTCTCATGTGAATAGGCCTTATAAAGTTAAATTTGCAATTAAGTTTACATTGAAAGAGATGGTCTGAAGCTTTTTGGAATACTGTCCGTAGATGCTCAAGTTCTAGCTCGTGCTCTATTTAACAAACCAAATAATTTAACATTAAGAAGACTACACTCAAAAGTGAACATAAAATTACACAAATGTTTCTAGCCTTCATCCCACGTTACTCTCCTACGAAGATAGTTGAGGAAAGCCAACCAAAGAGCCTTGTAATCTTCAGCCGCGGTTAGTCCAGATTGAAATGCGGCATCCACAACTTCTTTAACTTTTTCATGTTTCCAGCCATAGCGTTCAGCAGCTGCAATGTAGTTCACCCACAGATCAACGGTCCACGGACAGTTGCGTACAGCTCGTTCGTATATGGGTAATACTATTTCTCCAATTTGAAGTTTGTTGTCCTAAACAAGTGAAATTAGATTGTTTAAAGCTGCAAAAGCTTAAACACTACTCTTTATACCAAGTAATTTGTGTATCTCAACCACAGAGATGCAACAAGGCAATTATCGACAATGGCTCTCTCGTACAAACACTGTATTCTCGCTGGTTCACCTTGTTTCTCCTCATAGTCTAAGTATGCCAAATATTCAGTTAAATGGGGAGCATCGGATGACATCTGTAAAAAAAAAAACAAATAAAAAAAACTCAATATTACTTTTTCATTATTCCTAAGAAATTTACAAGAGACTCTTCGAAAGGTTGAATTTTCTCCAATTTCTTTAAGGCTTTATGATATTCCCTAAGTACATTCGGATCAACATCATTTTCCATCCATTCTTTATATTCTTCAAATATCTTTTCCATGTCTGAAATATAGAACACATTATTAGAAAAATTCCAAGCTATAATTAAAGGGGCTTTAAAATTTTACCTAAATAGACGGAAAAAAATTATACCCTCTATGAAAAACAAGCTCCAACGGCAACAAAATGAATGTTTATAATAGTAAATTTTACTAAGAGATTCAATAACCAGTGGCGGCGCTAGGGGGTAGGCCAGGTAGGCCACTGCCTACCTTAAAATTTTGAGGGGCTCCAAAATCACCCTATAAGGGGCCCCAAATTGATCTAGAAAGGGTCTCAAAATTTTCCCGAGAGATAAAATTATTTATAAATAACAATGAAACAATTGTCGATAATGCATTTAAAAATTTTTTAGGTATCTCCTAGTAAATAAAACCAGTTCTGTTATATTTGGACTCGTTTTACTGTTGTTAGAACTTTTTTGTTCGTCATGTACATCACTACTTTATTTTATTGAAGCATTTCGTTGAGAAAAGGGTGGTCCCGGGTCGGGGGCCCATTTATTTGGTTTGCCTACCCTCGCGAAATTTCCTAGCGCCGCTACTGTCAATAACTAAACAATTTTGCCCAAGTGTTTTGGCATACGTAGGAACTTTATAATTGGGTTTATAATTTTTTTCGTGCGTCAGAAGTTTATAGCAGCTTTAAATCTCACCAAATAAAGGAACTGAAAGCTGTCTTTTAAACAACTTAAATATCCTTTGTTTCTGCTCCTTTAGTTCTTCAGTTTCATTACTTTCACCACCATCATTTTGTGCCTTTTAATTTTAAAATAAATTAATGAATAAGGAAAAAAGAATAGTCAATTTTAAAATAACCTGTATAGTGGCGAATATAGCAAATTCAAATTCCCTATAACTATCCCATAAAACTGCACTGTCTGAAACGTGTAACCCAGCAGCAGTCAAAGCCCTTTCAAAAATTTCTCTGACAGAGTCTCTACCCTCGGATGTCTGTAGATTTCTTATTGAACTTTGAGCGTATTCAAGCCACACATTGACAGCTATGTGAAGGTGATCTTATAAATGAAACTGCAACTATGAAATGTAATAATTTACATACACATATAATCTTTGACTGCCCGCTCAAACAGTTTCACAATATCATTTTCTTCTTTTTGCGATGATATTATTGCTTCATCCGTAATCCAATCGATCCAGAGTTCTGTAAATGAATTAGAAGCAAATTACATTAAATGTTAATCTGCATTATGAAAAACCTGCAAAATTTACCTGATGTTAGTGGGAAAAGTCTGCTCATTTGTTCCCTGGCCATTCTCAGCTGCTCCAGTTCACCTGCTTTGCGTAACAATGTCACCAATTCCACATGGCTAAAAGAAATTAATTTCTATGACAAAAGATAAAACTTAATTATATTAATAGATGCATAAAAACTTCCAAGGATTTTTGAGCAGGAGGTAAACATCAAAAACTTAACACATTTCGAAATGACATACTAAACTCCACATTTTACTTTACCTGTCATAGTGATAGGGATTGGCTTGTATCTGAAATATTCATGAAACTTTTATAGTATCAACCAATGAATACCAAAATGATTAGCAAAGGCCTACTTTATCAAACAACTCTTTAATTTTACTTTCTTTAACATCTTCCGAGTCACTACTGTCAGAGCTATCAGAAGGTGCATTACTTGAGTTGGTGTCAATGTCAATATCATCCCCGCTTTCATTAATTTGCTCATTCCCCAGTTCAGTAGAACTAGAAAGGCAAATATCCTCAGACTCGTCCATCGCCTCCATGATTATATCTACAGACTACAATAATTACTGCTCTTCGACAAAGAGGATACAACATGGATTTGCAACTAGGGAGAAGGAGCAATCCATCCATTGGGAATAGTATAACCAGAGTGAAAAACTGTGAAATATCGGTGTTCACAAACCGAATCTGGATTTCGCGAGACAAATTACGAATCTTTATCATTAGCTGTTGGCGCTATCTATATGTATTATTCCAGCAGCTGAGTGCTCTGATAAAGATGTTATTAAAATATACACTCTTTAACGTGGCATATCACCACCATTTGTGCTATTAAAAAAAACATTAACACGGCATAGAAATCTTGAAGAAAAACCATAGAAATCTCATAGGTAACTAGAATGCTGCCGTGTAACTGGCAAATGGGCCAAACGCCGTGGCAGAAGATAGCCAGATCTCAGCCAATCAGAGCTCAAACAGTGGTTCTGCCAAGAATTTAATGTCACCAGAGAGAATGACGTCACCTATCTCCAGCTATAGTAGCGGATCCAAGGAGGATTATTATCCTCCTTGGCGGAACCACTCTACGGCCTCTCATTGGCTGAAGGTTCAAGGCGAACTGGCGTCCAGCTCGGCCGTAGGCGGCAGCATTCTAGTTACCTATGAGATTTCTATGAGAAAAACATTCCTGTCTATGGCGGTAGCCACTCTTTTTGGCGCCTTTTCCTACGTCTCTTATATGCCCCCACACATTCGCCATTACCTCTACCATGGACAAACTACTTGGTAATTTGTCGATGCCTCTACCCTCGGCGGGGAGTCCAGGCTTGGGTATCGGGGAAAACTAAAGATGGACGCGCCCAGCGAAATACCGTCTATATATTCATGGGGCCAGTGGTGGATACATATAGGGGCGCGCCCCCCATTTACGCAGTTGGCCCAGCAACAAGCGCGGTAATTTGATGATTTGTTATTACACCCATAGCTCAACAGTTCTTTTAGCGCCTCCCCCTTGAGTTTTTTCTGTACCCGCCACTGCAATCTTACTGGTACACCGGGCTATAAATTCTGACACACTGTATCCGCCACTGCATGGGGCTGCCATCAGATAGGATAGGCGCCTCAATAAAATATCTAAAAGGAAGTCGCCCAGAAGTAATATTTCCAAGAACCACGACCAGAAAGTTACTGTTCATATAGTGCTTGTTGAACTAATGAAAACTTTACACCTGTACGGTATGCAACAAGTGTTTCCTTTTAACCAGTTAGAGTTTTTATGACATATTAAGGCATAGCAAAAACACGACGTTCTGTTTGCAGAAGAAAGGTTTCCATTATTTCAACAAGCACAAAAAAAACTGTATATAACAGGTCCTGGCACTCGGATGTATTACTTCTTGAAGATGTTTTATTGAAGTGCCTATTCTTAATTCTCTGATAGCTGTTCTGCATGGCAGGGAACCTGTTTTGAGGAAAATAATTTGAACAGTAAAAGCTACATGAAAGCAAAGATAATGTAATGCTTAAAATGCTTAAAACTAGGCATATATAGAGGCCTACTGTTAACGAAAAGGGAGAAAAGGGATCTTTCCAGTTTGTAACGCAGTCAAACATCTTGGGCTAAAATATCTATTGTAAGGACCGAGGGTAGTGGGTCCCAAATGCTTACAGTTCAAAGGCGCTGGTCATAAATCTGGCTCTCGTTCCGATCCTACCACACTCCAAAACTGTCTAAATCCTTAGCCCACGGACAACTACGGTCATTTCTTCTTTCCACAAATTTCTTTTCGCCCTTTCAACACGGATTTTTAACTAATCGCACTTGTCTGACAAATTTGCTCCACGCTACTAACACCTGGTCCAGATGGCTTGACGAGGGTTACACCGTGGACGTCATTTACTTGGACTTCTCCAAGGTATTTGACTCTATATCCCTCAGTCTTGCCTTCTGGATGCTCTTCACTCTGCAGGTGTCGTGGGGGACGTATTAGCGTGGATTGAGAGCTACTTGCATGGCCGCCGTCAACGGGTTGTCCTTCAGGGCGAAGCATCCTCCTGGTGTCCTATTGGAAAGGGTGTCCCCCAAGGAGCGATCCTGGTGCCCCTTCTTTTCAATATCCTAATAAACTCAATGCCAGAGGCAGTCGTCTTCGGGCTCTTATTGTTATTTGTGGACGACTCCAAACTATCAGCCAAATTAAAGTCGCTCTCCGATTGTTTGCGTTTGCAGGCGGACCTTTATTCGGTTACAGTCTGGGCCACTAAACACGGGCTGTCCTTTAACAGTTCTAAGTGTTCGGTGCTCCATCTTGGATCCAAAAACTTTAACCATATTTATTACGTCGCAGGGGTACCACTAAAGATTACTCTCTCAGAGCGTGACCTCGGTGTCATCATTGATCCTGCCCTAAAATTTTGCTCTCACACCAACAAAGTCACTAAACGTGTTCGCTCGATAGCTGGACTAGTTCGTCGCAACCTCTACTTTCGCTCCCCACATATTATTCGAACACTATACAATACTCTGGTTCTCCCCCTATCTGGACCCCCCCCCCACCTTGCATTTGATCAATTGGCACTTCAAAAGGCCCAGAACCGCTTTTCCAAATTAACCACCAAATATCAATCCCTTCCCGCACCCTCTCGACTTAAATCTCTTAAAATACAATCAGTTACAATTCGACATAAAATTAACAACCTTAGTTTGCTGCATAATTTTTTTATAACAACCTGGTTCTTGACTTCAATGAATTCTTCACTGTACCTGTTGGTTCGCGTGCAAGAGGTCATTCCTTAAAACTAAATAAGCCCCGACCTCTCACTACCACTCGACTTAATTCATTTGCTCACACCGTTATAAATGACTGGAACTCCTTGCTTCAAGAAATTATTTCCCTTAAAAACTATTCCAAATTTCGGACCTCTTTAATAAACCATTTAAATAAGTATTAGATTTTTTTTTCTTTCTTTTTTGTATTTAATAACCTGTTTATCACTGTTCCCTAATCATGTATAACTAACATTTGCCCCTCTTTTTTCTGTTATACTCTAGTCCCTATCGGGCATTGTCTGTAGACTGTAAATAATAAATATTATTTTTTTTCTTTTTCTTCACTCACTCATATGATCTCATTGTGGTACATTATATTGTGGAACCACACTACTTTTGTATCTAATCAGAAGTCTGTATACAAGTCGGCAACGGCTTCACAGATGTTTATTGTTTAAATAAATAAAATAAATGAAAAATAAAATAAGTATTTGGCCTTAAGCAAGCGATGCTTCTTCATCCGAGATGCTCGCTATAGTTACCTCGTAATTGAAGTTGCCAACTAGCCGCCACTGCGAGGAAATTCCCAGAATAAAGTCCCTGGCCTTTTTCTTGTATTCTATTGCTCCATCTCTAGTATTGTTAGAGGCCTGTTTTATTACGTTTTATTACTTAGAATGCCATACCCTTCGTTTTAAATATTTTTTGTGGGTTAATTATTGTTGTGTACAACTTGTCAGTCTTTTTGTATTTACCCCGTGACATGTATGTGTGTGTGTGCAAGGACGAAAGATAAATACTAACTATAGTTTATAGTGTCGGACCAAAGAGCGTGGGTTGAAAGCCGTGATCTTCGGAGAAGTGTCAACACCCGAATGGTGATTGGGCACTCTTAATTGCGCGTTTAGTCGTTAAGAGCGACTCGGTTCAATAAAAAGTTAAAGTGGTTGCACCGGTGACGTTTCGTAAAACTAATTATAAGTCTATAACTATTCCATGGCAACATTTCAACAAGTTGGGCAAGCGTAAAGACATTTTATAAAATCAACAATTCAGCCATGGGCGCCCGCAGGGAGGGGGGAAAGGGCAGATGGCCCCCCTTATAAGAGCTATAAATGCACTATTAAAGGTATAACGTTATTTCGCCCTTTTGACTAACAATTGTAAGTATGAAGATTGCCCCACCCCCTTTGAAAAAACGTTTGCGGGCACCCCTGAATACAGCCCACGCCATCCGGGACCACACAGGTCATAAGATCTAATTAAACCAATGATCCAGATTCGATATGAGGTCACCTATTGTTTTTATTTTCAACTCCGCCCCATAATCCTTGGAACAAAACCAGACGACGGAGCCCCGAAGGATGAGATTAGAGAAGTCTGATTCCTGGGGAACAGGCCGCGTTGCCAGACTTGCGATAATTATAGTACACGTCGATAATAGAGCTAATTTTTGGGACGTACGATATTTTCAATGGCGTACTATATAGTACGCATTTTTAGATAATGTACTATTATTTTTAATTTGGCTGAAAAAATGAGAATTTGACACGTAAGATTTCATTGCGTCGAACTTTAAGTGTTATTAAAAAAATTATTTAAGAAGTTTAACGTCAGGTATTTCACGGAAAATTCAATTTTACCGGCAGTTTTCAGGCGTACAATAATAATAATGTATTTTTGAAAGCAATAATTTTTTGGCTCTGGTACGATAATTTTAGTTTCAGGAACTGCCAACGCTGGGAACAAGACTAAGTCTGATTTTGGTAGCCACGTAAAGAAGGTATAATCCACCCAAAAACCATTCGGTTAAAAATTGCAAGGTCCTTTAAACTATAGGACGTATCAAAACAAGTGATGTATAGTTTGAAAGGTTACAGGCACGCGACAAACATATACGAATTCCATCGAACAGGTCTGAGGCGACGTTTCGTAGTAATGGGGCAAAGTAAGTAAGGCTTAATTTTTCTTCTTCTTCTTCCTATTCTTCCATCTTCTCCTCGCAGACCGCTCTACAGCAAAAAAACCTGAACCGATTTAAATGAAATTTGGTATATAGTTTCAAATTAAGCTCCCATTGTGTCCTGCCAAAGGGCAAGTTTATATCTGGTATAGTTCTTGAGCTATGGCGACAAATGTACCGGAGCGACCAGCGATTTAAAAAAATAATGCAAAAGGTTTGATTGTTGATTCTAGGTGAAAAAGTGGCGCTGTGTTCGAAAAAATAGTCTTATAGGTTAAAATGCCCGCTATGACGGATATACTTGGAAACTATGTATGCAACATATTTATAGGTGGATTAAGGGTAAAAAGGGGCTCTGAGTTCGACAACAATAGTCTTGCGAGTGTCAGGGTGGGGGTTGTCCGCCATAGGGCTTGTCCATAAATAAGTCCAGTTTATGACGTTTATGAGAATATAATTACAGATTTTGTCCTAGGGAAATAGATTAAACATTCAGTGCAGTGAGTTTGAAGTGTCTCCCATATTTTGTTAAAATTTAAACAAAATTGATCAATTTTTCCCCAAATCATCGATCAATTTTACCCAAAATACGTCAAATTGATCTTTTTGGGTATGTTTTGAAAATTTAATTTTTTTTAATTTTTTAAGTAAGTAGTACCCTGTGAAACCGAGAAAATCCTATGCTTTTTTAAATGGAGATTTTTTTGTTTTGAGAGATTAAAAACATTTTCGGTTGCCATGGGAAAACTAAAGCCCATTGCAACTTTTCCCTTTGGCAATTTTCATACTACCATAAGGTCTACCTAACCCCCGAGCTTCAACAAAATCGGTGTTAACCACCTCGGGTAGTCTCCTTGTGAGTTAAAATCCTTTGTACAACCATTTATTAGCTTAGGTGTAACGATTCTAATGATACAATATAAGAGAAAACGTTTTCTTAAGAATGTATAAATAGTGAACAAATCATAAAATTTTCAACATAACGGACGAAAGGCAAGCATCAATATCAAGAATAAGTTCCTTAAAACGATGTAGATGGCAGCATTACCTAATCACGGGATCATTTCAACCTCCCGACTTTAAAGTTTTCTTTCGTTCTCGCAAAATAAAAACACTCGATAAAATTACTGAAACTGTCCGTACTAGCAAAGAGTATAAAAACTACGTAACCTAGAGATATAATGACGGTCGAAAGCAGTAAAGGAAGTTGTAGCAACCGGGGGGGAAGTCACTCAGTGAATTTGCACTTCAAATTTCGGAACCGCAGCGCCACTACGGCAGTTTTAAGTGGCAATCATTTTGATTTAGTTCAACATTCTTGAAAATTCCTTAAGGAATTGGTTACCTTTAGGACTTGGCAACGTTAGAGAACAAACGCCTTATTCTTCACTTTTTGAAAATAAACACCGAAACAACGAATCCACAAATTCTAACTAAAAAAATCACGAAACAGTAACCAATTACTGTCACTTTTTTTAATTGACAGATATTAGACAATTAAATATCCAAAATGCCAAATTTAGCACCTCCGCAACACCGTAACTGCCATTTTTCTCTGGTTTTATTATTTATTGTACTAAATACTGCCGTAGTGGCGCTGCGGTACCGAAATTTGAAGTGCAAATTCACTGAGTGCCTTCCCCCCGGTTGCTACAACTTCCTATACTGCTTTCGACCGTCATTATATCTCTAGGTTACGTAGTTTTTATACTCTTTGGTACTAGTGGTACTCGAACATTTCTGTACATAATCGATAGGTGGCGGTGCGACTACTGAAACTGTCAAATTACTGAAAGCAGACAAGTTGTTGGCTGCAGTGACGTAATTACTGCAGTCAACAATTTGTCTGCTTTATTTAATTATGGTTTTAAGGTAAAAGAGTAAATTTAAACGAAGAAGATAATATATTTCGATCTAAACAATATATTTGATACACCGCCGACGCCGGTTTTTTTTCACGCCGCCGCCGATTTTAAATTTTAGTCGGCGCGCCGCCGCCACCGCCGCCGATTATTTTCCAGCGCGACGCCGATTAAATCTGTTTAAATTGCTGCCACGTGGTTTTTGCGGTTTTCAGCAGTAGCGAAGCTTGGAATTACTTTGGACAATTGCAACGTTATGAAGACGGAATTATTATATGCTGTTAACACATGTAACATAATTACTCATAAGTATGCCACTAGCTCTATTTCTTCACTAATGGGTGGTTTCACAAATATTGCGTCATCCGTATCCTACGTAATATTTTACGTTATATGTGATGTCATATTTGACGTCATTGCATGAATCTCAAATGCCGTTTATGCCGTCGCACAATTAGCTGTACGTTTGATAAAGCGACGGCCATTGTTTTAGTAAACAAACATGTTTGAACCACCAAGGCTTAAGAGCTAAAAAGAACTACAATATACTGTCAAGTGCTGTTCATGCAATTAAAGGGGTCCCTCACTCACAACATTGGACGGCATAGGGGTCACAAAAAAACTGGTTTTGAAGTACACTGCAAGTCTGGATTTTATGTTACCCCTATGCCTCCCCCTGTTGTGAGTGATGGATCCCTTTAATATGCAAATTAATGAAGTTTTCGGAAACTCATGTTCTAAAATAAATTTCCATTGTCAAATCTTGGATTAATAATCCAAGGTCAAATAAAAGAAGCAGGTTTACTGGAAAAAATAGTTGAAATTCAGGTTGAGCTTTTCTGAGGCATCTACAAGATTGGGGTCAATGAGGTAGAATAAATAGAGATCCAAGCCACGTTTTATTTGAGTCGGAGAACTAGGCTTAAGTTTAAACTTTATCCAATCGTGTTGGCGCCATCTGATTCTTTAAGCAGACACTTTTTCAAAATATATTAAGGTTTAGTTTTCCAATAAAACAATAGATGACGCCAACATGATTTGATAAAGATCATTTACTAATCCTAACTCTCCAACACAACAAATACTGTCCCGCGAAACGGTAGGTCCTGGAAGGCGGATTTTGATCTCTATTTATTCTACCTCATTGGTTGGGGTCCTTGCAGATTCTTTAGAGCCTAGGCCTAACTCTTCTAGGCATAGTATGACTTTTTATAACGATGGTGGAATATCCATCCCACTTCGAGATCGACTTGTTCCCTTTTCGGAAAGCGATCTCTAAACGGTATTGGTCATTTTTCCCAACCTTTTATTTTTCTAAACTACTCATTATTTAACTTCATCCGCACAAACCGAGCGAGTTTATAAATTTCAATAAAGCTACATTGGGCCTAGGAATATAATACTCGTACCATCCTCCTCCTCCTAATAACTTCCATCTTCCTAGATTGGGATGACTAAAATTCCGACACAAAAAATTCCTTCTCAATTTAGAGGTTTTCCATTGGCTTAAATACATGTCAGTAGCCAATAGTGTGGCTCCCAAAATTACTGGGATGAATAAAAAGGTTAAAATCTAACGTAGTCCACCTTTTTAATGGTTCGTGGTGAAACAAACCGTTAGTGAAGATTTTTTAATGGAATAAAGGTTCAGTGGCACACTTATGAGTAATTATGTTACATATGATGTTAATTATTATTCTAAACTAGCGTAAATAAAATAAGCCTATACTCGGAATAAATTAAACCAAGAGGAGGACCACAGGTAGGTTGATTTCTACTTTCTAGTATAAAAATATTTTTCTTTTATAAAGAAACGCCGGCTCACGCTGCCGCCGCCGATGTATTTTAAGTCAACGCCGCTGCCGACAAAAACTTCGCGGCGTCGGGGTCTAGCGCAAGGTCTAGCATATTACTTCAGAGCACATCACTTGTCGATAAATAAGTCCAGTTTATGACGTTTATGGGAATATAATTACAGATCTTGCCCGTTATTTGATTTCACTACTTTTATGGCCTAGAGTAATATAGGACGTGACGTTTTTGTTTAAAGGACCTTGCAATTTTTAACCGAATGGTTTTTGGGTGGATTTTACGCCTTTTTGTTTATAACAATAGAAGTGAAGTTATTATAATACCTTCAAACGTAACAAAGCGGAAATAATATTTATAAACAAAATTGGAAAGTGAACTTTCACCTATTAGGAATATTGAGAACTGCCTAACTCTTTCGCCAACATTGTGTACGTTTAGATATTGTTTACTTTAATTTTTTGAAAACGTGACGTCATTATGCTCTTTAATTCATTTTTTAATGTTAATAAATAAGCTTGTACGATTGTTATTAAACTTTACACGTTTTGAACTGGGTTTATTACTCATTGGCAGCGTTTACCGCCCTCTGGCGGCACACTGCCCACCCTGACACTGGCGAGACACTTCAAACTCACTGCACTGAATGTTTAATCTATTTCCCTAGGACAAAATCTGTAATTATATTCTCATAAACGTCATAAACTGAACTTATTTATGGACAAGCCCTATGGCGGACAACCCCCACCCTGACACTCGCAAGACTATTGTTGTCGAACTCAGCGCCCCTTTTTACCCTTAATCCACCTATAAATATGTTGCAAACATAGTTTCCAAGTATATCCGTCATAGCGGGCATTTTAACCTTTAAGACTATTTTTTTCGAACACAGCGCCACTTTTTCACCTAGAATCAACCATCAAACCTTTTGCATTATTTTTTTAAATCGCTGGTCGCTCCGGTTTCGTACTTCTTATGTGTTTATTACTCCATGGTTTCGTTACCGACTCGCTGAACTGTACATTTGTCGCCATAGCTCAAGAACTATACCAGATATAAAATTGTCCTTTGGCAGGACACAATGGGAGCTTAATTTGAAACTGAATACCAAATTTCATTTAAATCGGTTTAGTAGTTTTGCTGTAGAGCGGTCTGCGAGGAGAAGATGGAAGAATAGGAAGAAGAAGAAGAAGAAAAATTAAGCCTTACTTTGCCCCATTACTACGAAACGTCGCCTCAACCTCAACCCTGTTCGATGGAATTCGTATATGTTTGTCGCGTGCCCGTAACCTTTCAAACGATACATCACTTGTTTTGATACGACCTATAGTGTTTGAGATACGAGGGGGTAAAATCGGCTTCATTCTGACTCGAGATAATATAGCAAGTGACCGGGTAGGTGCTCTACTCTACCGGACCTTGCATAGGGACTACCGTCCCTTTTGATTCTGATTTTCCGACTGAGCTGACAAGCCATGTAAAGAATGGCAATATGTGGCGACCGGACGATCCGTCACTAAGCATCTAGATGATCAGTAGCGGCGCCAGCAACAGGCCGGGGTAGGCCTGGGCCATAGTGCTTTTCTTTTACGAACCTTGGGCCTGGGCCTACTTGAAATTTGGTAGTAGCCTCCAAAACTTGTCTTAAGGGGCCTCCAAAAATTAATATATGGGCCTCCAAATTATTTAATATCAGAAAATTCTATAATCTGTTTGCGAAATAATTTATTTATTAATTTTTCAATATCCAATGCGAGTGATTCGCTTAACGACACTGCTGTTTTTATTCTTTCAAAGGTACGAGTAACTTTTCTTTGACAGTAGTTTATTTTTAGTTTTAATTTTTGGCGAGCGCTACTATATCCAAATTGTACCTTTAATTTTATCTTTACAAATAAATGGTTCTTAAACTTACTTTACTTAGTGTACCTATGTACATTCTGATATAAGGGATGTACATGCGAAGTACCGAAGGAATGAACGTAAATTGATAGACTTGAATTCAGTCGTAGAAAAAATTAAATAACCACTTATTTCTTAAGTGTTTTTTTTTATTCAAAGAAGAAAGGGCTGATTTGAGACTGAGAAGACCGCGAGCCCGGCTACTGCTCTGAACCTAGACTCGTTTCGGTCACGAATAGTGGGTACCTGTCAAAGCTTAAATGTCGTATTATTGAAATTTTCTCTTAAGTTTGGGATAGTGGAAGAGGAAACGACGGAACAGATGACGTGATCATGTATAGGAAGTGAGCCTCCTTCGCAAGATTGGGGAAAGGGAATTTTAACCCACTGCCACATTGCACTGACCCTTATGTACAGTTATGGATCTATAAAAGATACAAGTTGACCTCTTGCTTATTTCGCAACGAAAAATTCATTCAGCTAAAGATGACTCCCGTTTCCATTTGCGATAATTAATTAATTTCATGTTAAATAAAATCGTAAAAATATAATAATTTTTTATAAAATGTAAAACATTAAAAAATAATATAATATTTTGTTTTGTAGATGAACTAATTAATTTATTTTACTATAAGAAAAACACGTTTAGCCTAGTCTCTAGCTTTACGTATTTTTATTTTGTTCTGAATCAGTCCGGCAATATCCAAAGTGAAACTAGGTGAGACTCTCGCGGTTTCTATACCGCCGTCAATTCGCCGAAAAAGGTTTCACGAAAGATATTTTAGAGTATAGTAGAACTCACGAAACTCAAAAAATAATTTATTCGAATGTTAGACGATACTAAATTTCGTATAACTTTCATAGATGGCGCCAGTTTCACTATTCCAAAGCAATTAGAACTAAACTAGCTTCATAATCCGGATAAAGACTTGATTCCGAACTGGTCTTCGTGTAACAGCGCGAAACTACCGAAGTGTGCAAACTTGCTGAAAAATAGAAACACCGCCGTCAATTCGCCAAAAAAGGTTTTACGAAAGGTATTTTTGAATACAGTAGAACTCACGAAACTCAAAAAAAAATTATTCGAATGGTAGACGATACTAAAACTCGTATAACTTTCATAGATGGCGCCAGTTTCACTATTCCAAAGCAATTAGAACTAAACTAGCTTCATATAAAAAAATGATTAAATCAAAGCCTGAATTACGCAAAAACTATGAAATTAACAAAATAATGATAAACAAACTTTACAAATATTTAAAAATCGCGAAACCTGACAGAAATTGATCAAATTAAAAACTGAATAATACCAATTTGTATGAAAAACCAAGATTTGTCGTTTTTCTCCCCGATTTTCAAAGACGATATTTCTCGAGAACTTGGGTGTAAATAATGTTAATTCGTTAATATTATCTTTTCATTGTTCATTTCACTTTTTTGGTATTATTCAGTTTTTAATTTGATCTATTTCTGTCAGGTTTCGTGATTTTTAAATATTTGTAAAGTTTGTTTATCATTATTTTGTTAATTTCATAGTTTTTTGCGTTATTCAGGCTTTGATTTAATCATTTTGTTTTTATATGAAGCTAGTTTAGTTCTAATTGCTTTGGAATAGTGAAACTGGCGCCATCTATGAAAGTTATACGAGTTATAGTATCGTCTACCATTCGAATAATTGTTTTTGAGTTTCGTGAGTTCTACTGTATTCAAAAATATCTTTCGTGAAACCTTTTTTGGCGAATTGACGGCGGTGTTTCTATTTTTCAGCAAGTTTGCACACTTCGGTAGTTTCGCGCTGTTACACGAAGACCAGTTCGGAATCAAGTCTTTATCCGGATTATGTCAGTGAAATTTCAAGACATTATAATTTCGTGAAGTAAATCAGTCAACTATATTGTAAGTTTTAAAAGTGTACTACTATACATTTATACGAAACAGAGTCTCTTCGTTGTAGGCCTATGAACAACAATATAACAACTTGTCTCCAAAAACATCATCGATAATTTAAATATTATTATCGTTTTATTATTAACATTCACACCCCACAAGACACCTGCATTTCAGCCATGTCCCGTTAGGCATAACTTGGAGATATTCCAAGGGACAGGACAATTCGCCAAAATGTTTTTACAAAATAAATTTATTCGATAAGGTAGTTCTTGCGATGAAGAAAATAAATATACGAAATGTGTTAGACATTACTAATCAATATTAAGCAGCCATAAAAGGACTTACAAGGAGGTTTTTACCTCCGATTTCGTTCAAACTCGTGGGGTTAGTAAAACTTCATGTGACTTGAAACTATCTAAAGGGATGGCTACAGTGGACTTTCATTTGGAAACCAAAAATGTTTTTGACAGCTAAGAATTAAAATCTTCCCATTAAAAATAGCATATTCGAAAATTGAAATTGGTTTTAATTAAATCTAAACTTCAAATTTATAAATATTGGGTAAAATTGGATACATTTGAGTAAAATTGTGTAAATTTTAGTAATTTAAATAAAATTTCGATAAAGTCTCATAAATAAAAAATACAGCTTTAATGAAGAACATTGAGGTATTTCAGATATATTGGATAAAATTAAGTAAAACAGATGAAATAGGGTCAATTGGATAAAATTTGGAAAAGTTAACAATTTCGGGTTTTTTCAAGTTAAATTAGTTAAAATAAATTTGGCCAATTTCTAGAATATAGGTTAAATTGGGTAAATTTGGGTGAAATCCCATAAAATTGTGAAAATTGATGAAATTTGATAAACTATTTAAATTTGGGTTTATACAAGGAAATTAAAAATAAATTGGAATTTTTAAAGCATTTTGGTTAAAATTAAGGAAAATCTAAAATTGGGCAAATAGCACAAAATTCTGTAAACTTTGAGAATTGGGTTAGTCCAGGTTCAATAAGGTAAAATTAGTCAAATCGGGTAAAAACGCTCAAAGTTCGGAAAAATTCGATGAAATTGGGTAGTTAATTTTTTCCTTTTAAATAGTTAAATACAATTCGGAAAATACTAAGAAGATTTGGAAATTTAAAAAAATAACTTTAATTTATTTTTAAAAACTACAAATTTATTAATTTCTGGGTAAAGTCCAAAGAAATTTATGAATAAACTTTGGTAAATATAAGTACATTTCGGTAAGCTCTACTAATTTAAGGTTCATTTAAAAAATGAGACTAAATCCAATTAATATAAACGTACGAGCAAAAATTGACCTTATTAAGTAGAAGTGAAGAGAAGCACATTGTGAAAAACTAAATGAAAAGAGACTTGAAACGGTTTTAAGTCTCTTTTCATTTATTTAAGTAGTTTAGATTTAATTTGATAAAATGGGTTAACTTGAATAATGAGAAATATTCGAAGTAAAATTTAGATATAAGTTTTTCGGTAAAATGAAGATATATAAGTTCTTCAAGTTTAAACTGGCAGATTTAAATAAATTCATTTTATTTAAAATAATTCGGTATATCCAAACAAAAATAATTACGTTGAAATTAATTTGCAGAATTTCTATTATTTTGGGTAAATTTAAGGTAAAGTGAGTAAAATTACTCATGATTTATTAAATTTTCACAATTTTATTGGATTTCAGCCTTTACCTAATTTAACCAATATGTTTGAAATTTTCCAAATTTAATGGTTAAATTATCATTCTTAGTTATCAAAAACATTTTCGGTTGTAACTTATCCCTTTAGCTAGTTTCAATTGACATGAAGGTCTACGAACCCCCGAGCTTGAACCAAATTGGAGATAAACACCTCGGGTTGTTTCCAAGTTAGTTTATTCAATATTGAACAAAATGACGCGAAACTCGGACCAAATAGATCTTCGAGTGAAAAACTAAATTAAATAAAATAGCCAGAAATTCCAATGGTAGACCGGTTTCATCCTATTTGGGACTCGTCAGTACCGTGCGGAAAATCTGGCTTGCGACTATAACACCGAAAAGAGAAACTAAGCCTAAACATTAAAAATTTCAAAACGATCGGTACGAGCTATTAATAAGTTTTTAAATTTCTTCAAATTTGTTTAGGGTTTAGCTTTATTATCCCTTTTCATAATGGACTAATCTACTTATTCGCTAATTTTATCATCTTTTACAATGCAGTCCTTTTAACTATTCAATATTGACCACCAAAAATGTGAGATTTTAATAAAATTAGAATTAAGTAATGTTATATATACTGTCTATAGCTCCTGATGTTTCAATCATACAAATTACTAGCCAAATGTTTGAAATTTTAGTGATATCGAGTGGCACTTTAAACACAAACAAACGTTAAATTGATTTTTTATTAATTCCAACTTTTTAAATTGTCTGTTTGGTTTTAATTAACCACTTCTGTAATAGAAGTTCCTTTTATTGGGCAGATAAAAATTAAAGAATGAGTGCATCAGGCAGCCAAGCAACGGACGAAGCTTTTCTCACCCCCTTTCGACTCGGTGGTGAAGGAGGGATTAGCATAGATCACGGTCTAGAACCAAAAACCACCATTGAACTTCGGTTGATTGCCGTCAGTCAAGGGATTCGCTCCAAGAAGGGATGGAGGGAGAAAAGTAAGGACCAACAGATAGTGTCCAAATGGGAAGCGGAAGCGTTGGCTCAAGGCGCCAGCAAAGAGGAATTCCAGTACGTCATCGACGAATTGGACTACTACGAATCTCTTACTGACGGGCCCATCGAGGTGTCCATCGTTGACGGAGTTTGGCACGCGGATCACGTTGTCGATGACATTTTGAAAACGGCTTTTAAAAACGCGGTTCACGAGTTGTTGGAAGATGTTCCAGAAAATCAAAAAGACTATCATCCGGACAGTGACAACCTCGTATTGGATCTCGTTCATCCTTCTTTGTATTGCTTCGTTTACGGTGTCAGTCGGAAAACTGCCTTCGACGCCATTCCAGCTCTGCTACACCTCGGAGCCGGAGATCAGATTGTAGAAAAAAATGCAAACTCACCAATGCTAAAATATAACTGGTCTAATACGTATTACCATAAGAAATTTGCCGATCCCTCCACGAAATACCTATGGCTCCCGGCCGAGTTCCACGTCGATTCGAACGGTAAAGTGTCAATATTATCCTACATCAATAACCTGCATCCTGAGAAGCACGCTCCTTTGTACCCGCTCATCGCCCAAGTCTTCGAGAAGTTCGTCCCTCTGTTCAATCGGGTCTTAACAGACCTTAAAAACCCGCGTCAAAATCGAGTTGAAGTTAATTCCTCCGGATGGTACGAAGATTACGACGCTCCCGATGGTGACGATTACGAAGCTTACGATGAATGGGTCAACAGTCGAACCATAAAGTGGCCAAATGTCGGCAAATTTCAAACGCCGCCTCCACCGAAGTCAATTGTGGACCTCAAAGGGAAGAATCTTCAAGTGATTGTCAAGTTAGCCAATATTGTACTAACTTCTGATAAACCAAAGTACAAGGGTGGCGTGTGGCACGTGGAGGGAGTTCAGTGCGAGTATATTGTCGCCAGTGGTATTTATTACTATTCCTCCGAAAACATTTCGGAATCCCGACTGAAGTTTAGGCAAGCTATCAGAGATCCACCTTACGAGCAAAATGACGTACGCGGCGTGAAAGCGTTCTATGACCTTGAAGACGAAGCTCCCTTGAATCAGTACCTTGGATCGGTGGAGACCGTGCAGGACCGTCTATTGGCGTTTCCGAACATATTTCAGCACAGAGTGGCCCCATTCCAACTAGTAGATCCGAGCAAACCCGGTCACAGGAAGATTTTAGTATTCTTCTTGGTTGATCCGAACATGAAGATAGTGTCGACCAAGAACGTGCCGCCGCAACAGCGCACGTGGTTCGAACAAAGACTGAGAAGTATTGAGCCGTTTTCCTACCTACCACTGCACATTTTCGAAAAAATTATGGGTTACTTAGATTGGCCCATGCCTTTGGAAGACGCCAAGAAATACAGGAAAGATTTGATGTCCGAAAGGAAATTCGTACGCGATGAATACGAAAAAGAAGTGTTTGAGAGACCATTTTCTCTTTGCGAGCACTAGGAAATTACACTTTTAAAAGAAGTGACACAACGCGATACCCAGCTTTTTTGAAATGCGCATTATTATTATTTCCTTCCTAGAAGCTTCATTACACACAATAGCTGTTGCATAGGGAAATTTGTTGAACATAAATACTAGAAAACCACCCTGAGAACTACTATAGGGGATATCTTAGAAGAAACATTCGGTGACGTCATCAGTGTTAATTCGCAAAAGGAAAAGAACTTTTCCTCAGTAATGGCCTCTACTATGGAGCTGCAGCCATGACGTTGCGCGATTTTCAAAATTTCTATATACACCATCGATGACCCTCGCTTACGCCAGCCGTGCTTTCATTTTCCATCCATACAAAAATGATATTAGAAATTTAGATTTAAAATTTTTAATAATATAATTTGTTAAGATAATTATATATTCTGAAAGGAAGTTGATGATATCTTGTTACTGTTATAAATGGTTTGGTATATTTAAGATTAAAATCATATTTACATATTTAATAAAGTATAAATTGTTTTGAAAACTATGGGCT